>NW_024412407.1:36880416-36949082 GCF_014898765.1 Herpailurus yagouaroundi
GCATGTGTGACCTCATGCCCTCCTCTACATATGGTGATGTGGATCCTCTTTTTCATCCTAAGTCTAAAAAAAAAAAAAAAAGAAAGAAAGAAAAAGAAAGAAAAAGAAAAAAGAAAAGCAACCGATTCACCCTTGTTTGGGGAGTCACGACTTTGGAAGTTACTCCCCATGATCTCCTTATTTGCTGCAAACAAAGTTTCCTTTATGTGACAACTCAGTGTAATTTCCTTTTGTGACTCACCAAGGAGCAAACTCACATTGATTTGGTTACAGTATCCCATTAAATTAATAGTGTGTATGTGCCAAAATGTATGTACCATCTATATGCTGGAAATTTAAAAAAAAAACACGTATAAGAGAAATTAAGACAAGTAAATTGATAACTATACTATTTATGGCCCTGGATGGGAAGCTTCAAAATGGTTATGATTTCTCTTCTCTCCAAATTGATCTAAGATTTAAGGCATTCCAAATCAGAAATCCAGTAAGATTTTTTTGTTGTTGTTGTCACTTACATTCTGATTTTACTTTTTTAAATACACTTTATTATTAGGACAATTTTAAATGCACAGAAAGAAGATGCAAAGATAGTACAGAGTTCCCAAATATTCTGCACTCAATCCCCTATATTAACATGCCATATTAGTATTGCATATTTGTTATAATTAAGAAGGCAAAACTGATATATTTTTTGTTATTTAAAATGCATAATTTACTCAGATTTTCTATTCCAGGATCTCATCCATGTTACCACATCACAGTTAGCTGTCATGTGTTCTTAAGTTCTCCCTTGGTGTTACAGATTTTCCTTGTTCTTGGTGATCTTGATAGTTTTGAGGAGTACTTTCCAGGTATTTAAAAAATATATCCTTCAGTTGAGATTTGTCTGATATTTTTCTTATGCGTAGACCGAGGTCGTAAGTTTGGGGAGGAAGCCCACACAGATACAGAGGCAGTTTTATTATATTATATCAAGAGTGCATGATATGGGGGCGCCTGGGTGGCTCAGTGGGTTGGGCGTCCGACTTCGGCTCAGGTTGGGCGTCTGACTTCGGCTTAGGTGGCTTAGGTGGTGATCTCAGGGTTCGTGAGTTCAAGCCCCGTGTTGGGCTCTGTGCTGACAACTTAGAGCCTGAAGCCTGCTTCAGATTCTGTACCTTTCTCTCTTTGCCTCTCTGCCACTAACGCTCTGTCTCTTTCAGTCTCTCAAAAGTGAGAGAAAAAATGAGTTAAATAAAAAAAATAAAAAGAGTGCATGCTATGAATATGGCCTGTCACTGTTGATGATAACTTTCTTCAGTCCGGTACTATTTGTCAGGTGTTCCATGGTAAAGTTATTCTTTGTTTCCCCTTCCATATGATTCTATAATGATTTTTTGGAAGGAAATCATGATGTGCAGTGCGTACTTACAGAGCGAGGAGTTATGCCCCTCTCCTTGAAGCGGGAGTAAAATTATACTTGGAATTGTATTTGGAATTCTTCGTGCAAATTTTGTCTCATTGCCCCCATGTATTTATTTGATCAATTCTTTTATACTGTTATGGACTGATGGATATTTGTTTTATATTTTGGTTTATAGTCCAATAGTACTTTATTTATTTTGTTGCTTAAATTGCTGTTGCTTTAGCCATTGGGAATTCGTTCGTCTGGTCCCTCGATCCCTTTGACACACCCCGTTCTTTGAAGCACTCCCCTGTTTTCTAGTAATACACATGCTCCAGGCTCATATTGTATATTCCTACCCCTCACTTAAAAGCAACCATTTCTACAAGGAGCCCAGATTCCTTTAACTGGGTATTGGAATTATAATAAAATTATGGCCACTAACTGACCTTTTTTTTTTTTTTAATGTCAAAGAGAAAGACAGATACCATATGTTTTCACTCTTATGTGGATCCTGAGAAACTTAACAGAAACCCATGGGGGAGGGGAAGGAAAAAAAAAAGAGGATAGAGTGGGAGAGAGCCAAAGCATAAGAGACTCTTAAAAACTAAGAACAAACTGAGGGTTGATGGGGGGTGGGAGGGAGGCGAGGGTAGGTGATGGGCATTGAAGAGGGCACCTTTTGGGATGAGCACTGGGTGTTGTATGGATACCAATTTGACAATAAATTTCATATATTAAAAAATTTTTTTCAACGTTTATTTATTTTTGGGACAGAGAGAGACAGAGCATGAACGGGGGAGGGGCAGAGAGAGAGGGAGACACAGAATCGGAAACAGGCTCCAGGCTCTGAGCCATCAGCCCAGAGCCTGACGCGGGGCTCAAACTCACGGACCTCAAGATCGTGACCTGGCTGAAGTCGGAGGCTCAACCGACTGCGCCACCCAGGCGCCCCAATAAATTTCATATATTAAAAAAAAATTTGAGAAAGGACAAAGTAGGAGAACTCATTACCATACTTGAAGACTTCTACAAAGACACAATAATCAAGATATTGGTAGGGCACCTGGGTGGCTCAGTGGGTTAAGTGTCTGACTCCTGATCTCAGTCTAGGTTTTATCTCAGGGTTGTGAGTTCAAGTCCCACATTGGGCTCCACGCTGAGCATGGACCCCTACTTAAGAAAAAAAATGATATTGATGAAAGAAGATAGATACTCAGATCAATGGAACAGGATAGAGAGTTTCGAAATAGATTCACAAATAAATGGTTGATTGATTTTTGACAAAAACGCCAATGATATTTCAGTAGGAGAACGCTGTTTTCAACAAGTGATACTAGAATAATTAGACATTTATATGCAAAAGTTTAAAGAAAGAAAACATGTCATATACAAAAATTAATTGGAAGTAGAGTGTACAATTCACTGTAAACTTACAGCTTTTAGAGACCACATAGGAGAAAAAAATTCAACTTCAGGTAAATTGAAATTTTCATAGGACCAAAAAGCCCTCAGAAGTCATGACTCAAAAAAAATGGTTACACTTTATCAAACTAAAACTCTGCCCTTCTTTTCTTCTAAAACTTCTAAGGACAATGTTAAGAGAATAAAAGGTAAGAATGAGAGACTGCAAGCAATATTCATAAAACACATGTCTGATAAAATATCAGTATCACACATATAATGAACTTTCATTACTCATCAACAAGAAAACAATGAAATACCAGTAGGCAAAAATTTGAATCAATACTCTACCACAAAAGATACATGATTAACAACAAAAAAAAAACACACATGAAAATATGGCTATTCCTTAGAAAGATACAAATTAAAACCACACTTAATTATGCTGTACCCTTACGAAACTGGTTTTAAAAACTGGCAGCATTAAATGTTGGAGGGATTCAAACAAATGGAATTTCATACCCTGCTGATAGGAATGCAAAATGGTACAGCCATTTTGCAAATGCAGTTTGTAGTTACCCACTGATGAGGAAATTATGACCCAGAAGTTTCAAGTTGCCAGAGGGCACATAGCTAACTGAGACTCAAATCTGATTCGAGATCCTATTGCTTTCTAGGATACAACACAGTCTTCCTCTTGAAAAGGAAGGAATCAAATAGAAATGCATACGCATTCATAGAGAGTAATCCTTGTAATGACTGGTGGCATTGATTTCCAGACAAAACGTGCATGATGGTGACTGAAGTTTGCGGGATTCCTTCCTAAATCCGTGTGAGTTGTAGAAACAGTATGGAGAAGTTTCCTTCTTAATCCTCATCAGGAAAGCTGATGCTCTCTTACTCCACCAACCTGTGCTCGTAACGTGGCTGTCTCCACGTGACAGGGCAGAGGTGAGGGGTCTGATGTCGCTCACGCTGGTGCACCCAATATTCCAGCATCATCTCTGCCAGAGGCTGGCATATTGGTACAGGCCATAAAAAAGCAAAGACATTCTGAAATGAGAGAGGAAGACTCTAGGACTTTAAGAAGTCTGGTTCTTTACAAGAAAAAATATCGTCCTCGTCTTTTGTTGTTGTTCCTATTATGAAGTAGCCACACAGGGAATTCTCTTCTCACAAGTAAAGGGCAGGAGTTTGTAACAGTCAGAAGCAATCATCCTCATTTTTGTCATACTTGCACAGTTTCCACCTTTTGTCTCTTTCCAGTCACTTATCCTGAAATAGGAACATATAAACGATGTGAAATATACGCGGATGTAGACAGAATAGAAAATATTGGTCCCAAATTAAGGTGATGTGTCTTTTCTTTCCTTGTAGAAACTGTCCTTTTACACCCTAGGCTATCCCAGAGTAACTGATAAAGAAGAAAGCATAAAGTTGGAAAGCCTTTCTCTCTCTCCACATACTCATTGCCTGAACATAAGTCCTTTGGAAGTGTGTGTGTGTGTGTGTGTGTGTGTGTGTGTGATCTGTGTGTGTGTGTGAGTACACATATATGTGTGTATGTATGTATGCCTATATATTTATGTGTGCATGTTTTTCCTATATACTTTCAGAAATGTAAATGCACATCTGTGATTATAGAACTTACTAGTTAGTATCTATTCTAGAAACTTACACTTGGAGAAAGGGATATGAGTTATCTTCCCATTTCCATGACATGCTGGTTCCTTTACGGGAGAGCCCAATCCAAGTGTACAAGTGCATCTGACTTCGAATGAAGTTCTGTAATAAAAGGAACATATTTTATGACCAAAATCTTTTTATGTTCCTGAATATAAGTAACAATCCTGTTATTATTATTATTTTATTGTTGTGTATAACATAAAACAGAAAATTAACTTCATCCCGATTCTATTTAAATTGTAAAATAATGAAATCTCAGTTATTGATATTTTATTAAATACCGAGGCATGAAAGAAGACTCTCTTCTCTTCACTATGTTTATTTTTTAATTTCTTTTCATAACTTATTCCTGTAGCTCAAAGATGAGTTCTGAACAAAGTCTGATTTTTACCTTGGAGTGCAGGTGTGGTAGATATGACATTTTTTTTTAACCAATGTTATCTTATATTTTTGTTACACAAGCACCACATTTATTTCTTGCAAAATGGGCATCTTGAGGAAGGAGTCCTTACCCCATCAGATGAGCATTTCTATAGCTGGCTGGAAACTACTTAGTAAGTATTAAATAATCGATATTCACCTTGTACTTTAATTTTTACAAAGCATTTGCACATGTATTGTCTTCCTTGATCTTCCTAATTGTATTGTAAGGAAAATGCAGTCTTTCACACGGGGGTTATAATAGGTCACTCATTTCTTTTTTATTTATTTGAAAACAGTTGACACACAATTATTGATTTAAGGGGTACAGTAAGTATAGCAGTTCAACTTTCCACACGTTATGCTCTGCTCACTCCAGGTGTAGTTACCATGACAGCCAGTTTCATTGCCTACTCTCCACCTTTTCCAAGTGAGGAGACTGACGCTCTAGTTGATTTAGTCACACAAGACAACAAGTGAAAGGGGGTTAAATTGAGGGTTTCTGGCCGTACTTTCTATTTTTCTCCATTCTGCTTTAATTTTCACCCTCCGTTTTTACTTTTCTGTTTGTCTTCTACTCCTTTGGGAAGATGATGGAAGCTTAGTCACTCTACCCAGAGATGTGTGCATCTAAATACAAAGCTTTGGCATCAATATCAGGGTTTGCATATATATGGCATTAATTCTCAATGAAGATAACCTGTAAGAAAGATACAGTTTCTAGATCCTGAAACTCATACTTGGACCCTCTGTATAACTGTGAACCCCAAGTTGAGATTTCTTTTGTCAACAGATGCATCACCTGTGGGTAAGTCAAGAGAGGATTAATGACTACATCTTTTACAATGTTCTGAAATTTCTGTAAGCCTATGGAAAGGCTGAAGATGTACTCAGTTACGGAATACACATTCATAGTTAAAGCCAGAGTTACACAGGCTAATACATCTCACATGTTTTCCAGTGCTTCGATAATAATTCTGGTTAGGATGAGTATAGTTATATAATTGCGAAAATGTGGTCACTATTCATGTATATTCTATAGTTCTCATCTAAGAAGATGATAACGTATTTTGTCACTTAATGTGCTTATTAATTTATGCTGAACAGATTTCACATTCACTCTTTTATCACTCTAACATCTTTTCAATATATTATATTTTTACATAAATTCTTTACCATCTCTGTAGTCAAATTAGGACTTAAAAATTTATCCTATTGGGGTGTCTGGGTGGCTCAGCCGGTTGGGTGGCTGACTTTGGCTCAGGTCATGATCTCACAGTTCATGAGTTCAAGCTCCGTGTCAGGCTTTGTGCTGACAGCTCGGAGTCTGAACCCTGCTTTGGATTCTGTGTCTCCCTCTCCTTCTGCCCCTCCCTTGCTCACGCTGTCTCTCTCTCAAAAATAAATAAACATAAAAACATAAAATAAAAATAAAAATTTATCCTATTAATATTACAATTATAATTTTCTTTTTTTAAATCTGAGATATAATGGACATATAAGATTATATTAGTTTCAAGTGTACAACACAATGATTCACTGTTTGCTTGTATTAAGAAATGATCACAGTAAATCTAGTAAACACCCTTACCATACATGCAATTTTGTATTGGAGTAAAAAGGAGATTAATTCAGACTCTACACATGTCTTCTTTCTGGATTCCACATTTGCTTGGTTTTGTTGATGATTTTCAAGTTCTTTATATTTTTATAGCTATTTTAGAGCACTTGAAAGCCAAGTATATGGACAGTTGGACTAGTACCAAAAACCGAGTGATTTTTACAGTCAATCTATATTTGAGAGGATATTAAATGATTACCCTTAACTTAGAATGTTAATATATATTAGCTCTTTGGTAGAAATAATAGTAAATCATTTCAATATTCAAAGCAAAGCATAATGATAAGGATTATGAAACATTTAGTTTGGTTCTTTGGAAGCTAATATGAGTTAATGTAATATGAGTTGGAATGAGCTGATCTTCAATTTTAAATTTATATAGAGGTTTTCTTTTACATCAAGCTCAGTGACAATGCTATATTTCTTGATTTTGTTAGAGGTATAATGATTTTTCTCAGAGAAGCTGAAAATAAATTTCTATGAAATTGTTGATATGGGATATAGAGTTATCTGTGATAAAGCAATATCCTTTAAAGGTAAATAATTTCTTTTTTTAAAGTTTATTTATTAATTTTTAGACACACACACACACACATAGCATGAGTGGGGGAGGGACAGAGAAAGAAGGAGACAGAGAATCCCAAGCAGGCTCCCCACCTGCAGCACAGAGCCTGATGCAGGGCTTCAACTCACTAACTGTGAGATCATGACCTGAGAGAAATCAAGAGTTGGATGCTTAACCAACTGAGCCACCCAGGTGCCCCAAAGATAAATATTTTCTCATTGCTTCATGTGTGACTTTACATTTGCTATACTGTGGAAATTCTAACTGTGGATGAATCAGTTGAGTTACATGAACTTTTAACCTCATTTCAATTGGTACGTCTCACTTTAACATGACCACTGTCTGGATCCGAGTTAGCTGATGACTGTAAACTCTTCAAATCACTCGAATATTATTGAGCGCTAAGATTTAACCTACCTACAACTAAGGGCTAGACAAATACAGTGTGGGGTAGAAAACAGAACATATACATCACCAGTTCTTCTTCATCTTCTATCTTAACAAGTGTGGCGCCCATATTCTTGCAGATATTCTTACTGTCTTGAAAAGTGTTGAAATCACGTGAAAAATGGTAACATTTGTCTCCACAACATGACCATTGAGTTTTACACATGTTCCTCTTGTGTCCTTGAAAACAAAAGACATCGCCCGGAGACCACTCGGTAAGTACCCTCATAGGCACCCCGGGGCTGAGAGATTGAGTCCTAGTTATTCTAGGAACATTTATTCTATGAGACTGATGGGCTTTATTTCTGCTTTCTGAAAAGAGCCATGACTTGGGAAGAGGGTCACATATCTTACAAACATCCAAAAATCTCTAGGAAAACCTTCTAAAAAGATTGGCATTTTCCCTCACAACCGCTGCCAAAAGGACTTCACAGTGGAAAGTAACCTCTCTGTATTTTTCAGACAAGGAAAATCTGTAGGTACAAAGTTCATCGTAACATAGTACCTGACTACGTACCAGTATTAAGGGGTGTGATAATGATCGGAGAATATGATAAGGGAGATCTACAGGGGTTTTTTTTTGTAGAAAAAAAATACCATTTTGAGAGTACATATAGTACATATATGAGAGTACATATAGTACATATTTGACAGTTCATATAGTACATACTGAAAAATCTAAGCTCTGGGAAAGACTGAGTTTTTTCAGTTGAATAAGATTGAAAATGGGGCTCTAGTTCGTTTAATCTGTGAGAAAATCTAAGTGAGCAGAAAAGAAGAAGATTGAGGGAAATAGAGAAGAAACCTGTTGGTCTTATTCTTCAATCCATTCAGATTCATACCTGTGTTAAGTGGAAACTTTATGATAGTCGTGTTTTTAAATGTGGACTCGTCTTGCTGGGTCCTATTGTCCAGTGGAAGCTTCTGTGTTTCATTTGTCGTATGACCCTGGAAAACTTTATTTTATATCATTAGCTTGAGGGAAACCATATGGGACTGAATAAAAGACAACATTATAATTTTAATATGTTAGTTAACGTTCAGGACTAAGGACCATTTTTATTACTGTGCTTTTTTTGGGGCAACTCTTCTCTGCATATGATTTACGGACTTACACCTCATTTAGTGAAAATACATTAATTGATGACAAGACATCTTCCCACACCGTGATAAGTGAGAACAGCAACAGTGAGAAATGAAAAGTTTCTGCCTTCAAGGAACTCACTCACTATAATGGAGATAGTATGAGATTAGAGGACTTTATATGGTGGGTGATAGAGCAAAGGTAATGGAGAGCTACTCTTAGAATTCAGAAAAGGGTTGACTGGCTAAAGGTAGGTTCTAGAATAGTGTGACAGGTCAGCCAGACCTCACATATTAGTGTTCATCTTAAAGTTGCTTTTTGTCTATGGATCATACAGAGATAGTAGAGTGAAAAAGGTAGACAATAAAATTCTAGATCTGTGCACTCAATTTTCTAAAGTAGACAAATGGTGACAAAATGATGCATTAACTTGGTTCAATTAGTCAGTACATCCAGAAGATATGCTGTGTATAAGGGATTTTAGGGGAATAAGGCTGTAAAGGAAAACAGAAAGCGCATCATAAAAAACCCCTTATATGGACGTTAAGTTATTAATATAAGAACGGCAGTCTAAATGTTTTTAAGTTCCACAATTCACTTGCGAAATATCAATAATGTTCAATATTCTGCTAGTTATGTTAATGGCCTTAATCGTTATAACGACTGCTTCACTACCCCAGAACTTGTTACTCCTTGAGTGTCATTGATATGGGGGTTGTTTAGCTTTTGAGAGCCAGTTAAAAGGAAAGCCAAATAATCAGATTTTAAAACATCACTTGATTGCTAAGTAAAGGATGAGTACAAGTGCAAAGATATGGGAATCATGAAGAATAATTCAGAGGCACAATTTCTTTCCCAAATTTTCTTATGCTGCAATCCTACAACTATAACATTACTAACTCCATACTTGGCTGTTAGTCACTTTGAACTCAAAAGTTCTTATACAGCTCAATGTTTCTCATACAGAAACATTTTCTGAACAGTTCACTTCTGATTCTATCTAAGGAATATCCTTACTATGCTACTATGATAAAAACTTCCCTGAACGGTTATGTGGTTTAGTTTTCATTATTTTTGTGTTTTGATTACAAAAGGATAAAAGCAATATTTGATTGTTTACAGTGCTATACAAACTGTTTGTAATACTTGATTATATGAATTCTTCGATATTTGCAACAACGTAGAATGTTGGTCCTGGCCACGCGATAAAAGTACCTTGATGAATTTATTAATTTTGTTCAATAATATTTTTGGTTGTGGTTAGCCCTACATGTCCCACTTACTGCGGTATGCAAAGGGTGATTTTCTACTAGAACCTTTAAAAATATTCATGATGAATGCTTACATTTGAATTTTTTAAAATTTTTTAATTTTTTACAACTGTTATTGAAATATTGTCGACACATAATTTCACGTTACTTTCAGGTGTTGACAATTCTATCCATTATGCTATGTTTACACAAGTGTAGTTACCATCTGGCACTTTGCAAAGCTAATATGATACCACTAACAACATTCTTTATGTTACACCTTTCATCCCCGTGACTTACTCACTCCATAACTGGAAGCCTGTACCTTCCACTCCTCTTCACCCATTTTGCTCTCCACCTACCATCTTCCCCTTTGGGAACCGTGAGTTTGTTCTCTGTATTTATGGGTCTGTTTCTGTTTTTTGGTTGTGTGTACTTCTTTAAAAAATTCCACATATAAGTGAAATCATTTGGTATTTGTTTTTCTCCGACCGGTTTATTCCACTTAGCATAATACCCTCTAGGTCCAACTGTACTGTCATGAAAGGCATACATTCCAGTAATTCAAATACTGTATATTTATCCAAAGAAAATGAAAACACTAATTCAGAAAGATATATGCACCCTTATGTTTATAGCAGAATTATTTACAGTAGCTGAGAAATGGAATCAACCTCAGTGTCCACTGACAGATGAATGGATAAAAATATGGTGTGCATATGTAAAATGGAATATATTCTTAAATTAACATATATCAGAACGTCTTTTATTTTTATTTATCATTTATTTATTTATTTATTTATTTTTTAAAGTTTATTTTTATTTTTGAGAGACAGAGTGCATGTGCGCATGTGAGTGAGGGAGAGGCAGAGAGAGAGAGACCGAGAATCTGAATCCGTCTCTGCACTGTCAGCGCAAAACCCGATGTGGGGCTGGAACCCACAAACTGTGAGATCATGACCTGAGCCTAAGTCAGATGCTCAACTGACTGAGACACCCAGGCGCCCCTAGAACGTGTCTTTTAAAGAGATCAGTTTAATGCTTACACATATTTTACTTATTTTTAAGGAGAAATAAATATATTTCAAAAAGTATATAAATTATTTTTAAAATAAAAAATACTCCTTTTAAAACTCAAACTCTTATTAAGAACTGCTTTTTAAACCCAATCGTTCATTTCTTTTCTTTTTTTATTGAAGTGTAATTAACATACAGTGTTACTTTAGTCTCAGATGCACAATATAATAATTCAACAACTATACATTAATCAGTGCTCATCAAGATAAGTTACTCTAAGTCTTTTTTTTATCTATTTGACCCGTCTCCCAACCCACATCTTCTCTGGCAACCACCAGCTTGTTCTTTTTTATTTAAGGGTCTTTTTGTTCATCTCTTTTTTCTTCTGTTCGTTCATTTGTTTTGTTTCTTTAATTCCACATATGAGTGGAGCCATATGGTACTTGCCTTTCTCTGAACATTATACTCTCTAGGCCCTTCTATGTCATGGCAAATTATAAGGGTTCATTATTTTTTTTGTTTGTTTTACATTTTTTAAAATTTATTTTTGAGAGAGAGAGAGAGAGAGAGAGACAGAGCACAAGTGGGGGAGAGGCAGAGAGAGAGAGAGGGAGACACAGAATTTGAAGCAGGCTCCAGGCTCCAAGCTGTCAGCACAGAGCTCGACGTGGGGCTCGAACCCACAAACCGGGAGATCATGACCTGAGCCAGAGTCAGACGCCCAACAGACCGAGCCACCCAGGTGCCCCAAGGGTTCATTATTTTTAACGGCTAGATAATATTTCCTTGTGTGTGTGTGTGTGTGTGTGTGTGTGTGTGTACCATCTTTTCTTTATCCATTCCTCAGTTGATGGATACCTGAGCTGTTTCCATTTCTTGGTTATTGTTAATGATACTGCTTTTATAAATATAGGGGTAGGCACACGTGGTTGCCTCAGTTGGTTAAGCGCCTGACTTTGGCTCAGGTCATGATCTCATGGTTCATGAGTTCTGGTCTTGTGTCAGGCTCTGTACTGACAGCTCAGAGCCAGGAGCCTGCTTTGGATTCTGTGTCTCCCTCTCTCTCAAAAAAATAAATAAACATAAATATAGGGGCACCTGTATTCATTTGAATTAGTGTTTTGTATTTGTTACAAACCCCAGTCATTTATATGCTACATGAAAATTTTTGCTATATTTTTACTCAATCCATATAATTATATAAACAGTATTTTGTGTTAACTATTTTTCAACTTAAGTAAATTTACTTTAAAGCAAAAATTAATACCACCACCATAAATGGAGTCCTATATTGTTCGCCACAATGAATTTCAAGTAAACTATAACTAGTAAAAAATAAGTTATATCCATTGATCTTCAAATCGTTTCAAGTTAAGGATGCATGCACTATATTTTACTTATTTTATTTTTAAAAAATGTGTATTTATTTATTTTGAGAGAGAAGAAGTGCCGGTGCATGTGAGTGGGGGAGGGCCATAGAGAGAGGGAGAGAGAGACTCCCATGCAGCCTCCATGCTGTCAGTGTGCAGAGCCTGATGTGGGGCTCAATGTAATGAACTGTGAGATGAGGACTGGAGCCGAAATCAAGAATTGAATGATTAACTGACTTGAGCCACTCAGGCACCCCTATGCACTACATTTAAAAAAAAATTTTTTTTAATGTTTATTTTTATTTTTGACAGAGAGACAGAGCATGAGCGGGGGACGGGCAGAGAGAGAGGGAGACACAGAATCGGAAGCAGGCTCCAGGCTCCGAGCTGGCAGCACAGAGCCCGACGCGGGGCTCGAACTCAGACTGTGAGATCATGACCTGAGCCGAAGTCCGACTGAGCCACCCAGGCGCCCCGTCTATGCACTACATTTTATTTATTTATTTTTTTCAACGTTTATTTATTTTTGGGACAGAGAGAGACAGAGCATGAACGGGGGAGGGGCAGAGAGAGAGGGAGACACAGAATCAGAAACAGGCTCCAGGCTCTGAGCCATCAGCCCAGAGCCCGACGCGGGGCTCGAACTCCCGGACCGCGAGATCGCGACCTGGCTGAAGTCGGACGCTCAACCGACTGCGCCACCCAGGCGCCCCATATTTTAAAACGATCATACTATGATGTATTTACTAAACTGAATTTGTGAAAAAACAATAAAATAAAAATAACGTTGGCATGAAACTCATCTCTCAGAGCTTGAAGAAAGAAAAAAAGTGGAAAAAAAATGTAGCTTGGAAATTCTTCTAGGTGTTCATTAACGAATAAGGAATAAAAAACTTGCATCATGGTATTGTGAGGCACTCTGATTATATCAGTTGAATCATGCTGAGGTTGTTTTTCACTCTTCTTTCTTTGTTCTTCACCCTTCTCTCTTTGCTGTATTTGTGTGAGACTGTTTGGATCTTTATTTCAATCCAGAAGATACCAGATAAACATCCATTATGTGTAAGTTGTCATGAAAGGGGTTGTGTCTAAGGAATATAGAGGTTTTCAAAACTTCTAAAGAGTGCATTAAAAATACACACAGAGGAGTGTTTTTGCCAGAATGGTGGCATGATTAGTTCCGTGGGACCTGCTCCTTAGCAGAACAACCGGAATGAATGAAAACAATCATTAAAAAAATCAACCACTTGGGGTGCCTGGGTGGCTTACTTGGTTAAGCGTCTGGCTTTGGCTCAGGTAGTGATCTCGTGGACCGTGACTTCGAGCCCTGTGTCAGGCTCTATGCTGACAGCTCAGAGCCTAAAGCCTGCTTTGGATTCTGCGCCTCCTTCTCCCTCTGCTTCTCCCCGCTTATACTCTGTCCCTTTCTCAAAAATAAATATACCTTTAAAAAGAATCAACCACTTCAAGTCTTTGAAACTTGTGTTAAATATTTATTTAAGAAAATGAACTAAATCTTGATAAGAGCAGTGAGAGTCTATGGCACTTGAGCTATGAACTGTAAAGCTTAAAATTATTTGGGTGAGGGGCGCCTGGGTGGCTCAGTCGGTTGAGCAGATGACTTCGGCTCAGGTCATGGTCTTGCAGTTCGTGAGTTAGAGTCCCGCACCAGGCTCTGTGCTGACAGCTCAGAGCCTGCGGTCTGCTTCCGATTCTGTGTCTCCCTCTCTCTCTGCCCCTTCCCCGCTCATGCTCTGTCTCTCTCCGTCTCTCAAAAATGAATAAACGTTAAAAAAATTTTTTTTAATTATTTGGTTGAAATAAGATTATGATTCATGGAAACAAAGGTAAGTAAGGAGGGAAATTTTAACATAAATCAGGAGTGAATACAAAAACTGCTAATGGTTTCTTGGCACTTGGATGACATGATCTGAAATTTTTTGGCAGTTTCAGTAGGAATTTGAAAGTCTGTTGACTTCAGAGTTAATTAGCCGGCGATTGGAATAGTACAGGAGACATGTATTAATGATTGTATGAAACGTTTATGAGAATAAACAATTTAAAAAGTAAATTTGAGCTGCCAACCAGAGACATGGAGGTAAAGCCAACAGGACTGGAGAGTTCATTGAGAGGAGGTGTCATAGAGGAGAGAGAAATTTTCTCTACACCCAGCACGATTTATCATAAACGAAACCTCAAAGGCAACCTTCCCTGGAAACATCCTGAATGCGATCCAGGCTTTAAGAGTAAAGCTTAGAGCATTTTTACTTTTGGCCTGGCTAGATTTTAATTCTTTTATCAACACAGAAAGGGATTTTCTGGTGTCTTCTATGCTTTTGTCAACCCAGCTAGTATTCTTATAATCGTGGTTTCAAATTCTAGTTCAGATATCCTACTTATATCTGTGTTGATTAAATCCCTGGCCATCATTTCTTCCTGTCCTTTCTTTTGCAGTGAGTTCCTCCATCTTGTCATTTTGGAAGATGAAAATAAAAAAGTAAAAAATTAACATTGAAAAAGTAAGAACAAAACACACACACAAAAGCAAATGAAGGAGGCTAGTTCCTAGGTATGCTTTGGTCTGCTTGTTGGAAAAAGGCTATATAGAATAGAGAAAAAGAGAAAGAAAAAATAAGTTAAAAAGATTAAAAAGTTAAATGATAAAATAGAATAAAATAAAAAAATAAAAGTCAATTAAAAAAATAAAATAAAAATAAAGAATTTGCTCTTTCTGTATCCAAGAACGAGAAAGGAAAAAAAAAAAACAAATAAAAAAGAAAACAGCGTAAACAAAAACAGAAACAAAGAAAATGAGCAGATAAATGAACCAGTAAACAGAATGACCACTCGATTGAAGTCATGTCCAGTTTCCCCTAGTTCAGTTTCCGGAACTGAAACTGCAGCACACTGTAGTTTGTAGACTATAAGCAGGTGGAAGGGATTTTTGCCGGTCTTCTGGGGGATGTGCCTAAAGGGCACAGGTGGGCAGGGCTTGGTGTTATGACTCAGTTCTCCACTTGGTGGCTCTGCTTTACTTACTGGGGTCCATCTGTGTGCGCACCATTTCACTAGAAGTGAAAATGGCTTCACCAAGCTTCATAATCTCTGGTGCAGGAACCACATGCCCTCACTGACCTGCAATCAAGCACACCTCCCCTTTGACTCAGGCCTCTGTCTGATCCTTGCGTCTATCCTGTTCATGTCCAAGTTGTCCGCTTGCCATCCAGCACCTCCCTCCAGAGTTTTATCTCAGAGGGGGCTGTGTTTCAAAACCCTGAACTTCAGAGACCCCTGTGGCTTGGACCCAAGCCAACTCTCTGGGGGAGTGTCTCACCAAGCGATGGCCGGGCACCGGCTCGTCCCAGAAAAATGCTCCCGCAATCACACAGTGGCAGAGTCCCAGAGTTTATGGCAAATCACAACACACAGCCCATACCAGGTTTTGCTGCCCTCCAGTGTCTTTGTTCCAATATCAGTAAATGCAGCTACTCTCCACAGGGTCTGCCTGGACTTTTGCCTGTAGGGAGACCACATGGCCTCTACCAAATGAACTCCAATCAGGGGAACCACTTTTCCCCCTGTGGAACATGGATCCCTCAGATAGTGCTGCCTGCTCCTAGGGATTTGTCCTACTTCCTCATCAGACACTGCCAGGCACTAAGCTCAAGACTTCAGACTTAGACTCCACTGTTTATAGGATCCTGGCAGTATTGAAACCCTCTCCTTTCTCCCTGTGAGGGGTTTGGGGGGACAGATTTTTTGTCCAGTCCCCTACAAGTGTTTTCACCCTTTCACTCACTCTCTCTTTCTCTCCAACTACTTTTGGGAGGAGTGCTTTTCTTGCATGCTCCTGATGTGCTGCATTCTCTCCCTTTCTCTTTCTCTCTCTCTCTGTCCTCTCTCCTTGAAAACGGCTCCTTATCCTTGGATCCATGGCTTTTCACTCCCCCAGTTCACCTCTCTGCACCACATACCTGCCAAGTTCTCTGGCTCCAATTACTCAGATTGTTGCGTTCATTAATCCTCAAATCAGTTTCCTAGGTGTTCAAAATGATTTGATGCTGTATGACAAAGCTTTAATAGTCATCAAGACAGTATGGGACTGGCACAAGAACAGACACTCAGATCAGTGGAACAAAATAGGACCAGAAATGGACCCGCAAACGTATGGTCAACTAATCTTCGACCAAGCAGGAAAGAATATCCGATGGAAAAAAGGCAGTCTCTTCAGCAAATGGTGTTGGGAAAACTGGACAGCGACGTGCAGAAAAATGAACCTGGACTACTTTCTTACACCATACACAAAAATAAACTCAAAATCGATATAAGACTTAAATGTAAGACAGGAGACCATCAAAATCCTAGAGGAGAAAACAGGCAGCAACCTCTTTGACCTCAGCCACAGGAACTTCTTACTAGACATTATTCCAGATGCAAGGGGAACAAAAGCAAAAATGAACTATTGGGACCTCATGAAAATAAAAAGCTTCTGCACAGCAAAGGAAACAATCAGCAAAACGAAAAGGCAAGTGACGGAATGGGAGAAGATATTTGCAAATGACATGTCAGATAAAGGGTTAGTATCCAAAATCTATAAAGAACTTATCAAATTCAACACTCAAAAAGCAAATAATCCAGTGAAGAAATGGACAAGAGACATGAACAGGCACTTTTCCAAAGAAGACATCCAGATGGCCTACAGACACATGAAAAGATGCTCCATATCACTTATCATCAGGGAAATACAAATCAAAACCACAATGAGATACCACCTCACACCTGTCAGAATGGCTTACATTAACAACTCAGGCAACAACAGATGTTGGCGAGGGTGCAGAGAAAGAGGATCACTTTTACACTGCTGGTGGGAATGCAAACTGGAGCAGCCACTCTGGAGAACAGTATGGAGGTTCCTCAAAAAATTAAAAATAGAACTACCCTATGACCCAGCAATTGTACTACTAGCTATTTATCCAAAGGATACAAAAATGCTGATTCAAAGGCACACATGTACTCCAAAGTTTATAGCAATACTATCAACAATACCTACGTTATGGAAGGACTCCAAATGTCCACCGACTGACACATGGGTAAAGGAGAGGCGGTGTATATATACAATGGAATATTACTCAGCCATCAAAAAGAATGATATCTTGCCATTTACAACAATGTGGATGAACTACAATGTAGGACGCTCAGTGAAATCAGTCAGGCAGAGAAAGATAAATATCATAAGATTTCACTCATATGTGGAATTTAAGAAATAAAACAGATGAACATAGGGGAAGGGAAAGAAAAATAAGGTGAAAACAGAGAGGGAGACAAACTATAAGAGACTTGTAAATACAAAGACCAAACTGAGGGTTGCTGGGCAGGTGTTGAGTGGGGGGATGGGCTAAATGGGTGATGGGCATGAAGGTGGGCACTTGTTGGGATGAGCACTGGGTGTTATTTATACATACAAGATGAATCACTAAATTCTACTCCTAAAACCATTATTATACTATGTGTTAACTAACTTGGATTTAAATAAAATTAAAACAACAACAACAACGACAGAAAAAAACTAAAAAGAGTAAAGGATACCTCAGAAGCTTCTGAGGAATTTTGTAAATGGCCAAGTAATTACATTAGTGGTGAAGGTAGAACGGTTTCCTGGGTAGAACTAGAGATCATAGCTATGGAACCCCCCGAAGAAGAAAAGCAGTAAAAATAGTAATTCCTGGGGTATTGTTAGGAATGGCTAGTGGTTCAGTCAGTTGAGTGTCTGACTCTAGATATTGGCTCTGGTCATGATCTCACAGTTTGTGGGATCGAGCCCCACTTCAGGATCTGTGCTCAGAGCACAGAGCCTGCTTGGGATTCTCTCTCTCCCTCTCTCTCACTCTGCCCCTCCTCTGCACTCTCTCTCTCTCTCTCTCTCTCTCTCTCTCTCTCTCTCAAAATAAATGAATATTTAAAAAATTCTGTAAAAGAAATAGTAATTCTTAAAGCAGGAGATATTCGGTTCAGGGCACAGATCCTGATTAACTTACCAATGGATCCCAAGACTGCAGTTGTTACAAGGAGAAGGAAACAGAGGATTCCAAGAATCACTACAGCGAGACACCAGACAAATGGCACTGAAGGCCCTGGCCAGAGAGAAAGTGAGACACTGAGGAGGTCAGCATAAAAAAAAGACTGAATTAAAGACCAGGATTTTGAGGGAGACTTTCCCGTAAATTCAAGGCCCTAACTCTTGAACGTCCTCAAACTGGGAATTATAAGTTGAGGAGAACATTGATCAGTCGGAAACAATTGTGAACCAAGAGTAACACGTCTGTGTTCTCCTCCCTACTCTGTTACCAAGTATTTCTTAGGGAAGTCACTTATTCTCACTTTATTAAAAAAAAATCCCGATTCATCTCAATGGTTTAGGGATTCAAACTGGAATATTAGATCTATACACTTGTTTTAAAAATGTAAAAATGCTTCTAAAATATATCACTTTCATACATAAAAGTAGAAATCCCTTTTATTGACCCACAATCAGAAGATATTTATTAGTTTGTAATATCATATGTTTTCATACATACATAAACATCCGCAGTTTCCTCACTGGGGTCTCACTACTGTTCTCATCATTAGGAACAGCCATTGCCATTACGTAGAAGAAATCGTAAGGGCGCCTGGGTGGCTTAGTTTGTTAAGCCTCCGGCTTCAACTCAAGTCATGATCTTACAGTTTGTGAGTTACAGCCGCACGTGGAGCTCCTGAAGCCTGGAGCCTGCCTTGGATTCTGTGTCTCCCTCTCTCTCTGCCCCTCCCCTGCTTGCTCTCTCTCTCTCTCCCTCTCAAAAATAAATAAACATTAAAAAAAGAAGAAACTATAATCACAGACATGAGTCAACTAATGTTAATCAAGTGTTATTTCTTGAAACATCATAGAATGAGTCAGTAGTGACATCAGGAGATTCAGATGTTTCCAAACAAACTGAAAAGAAATAATTTCCATCCTTGCCTCAGTAATGAATGTATGGCTATGGCACCCACATGACTTTAATTCTCTGGAATATACTAACCACGGGTATCGGTTTTTCAACACGGCTTTTTCTTTAGAGTATAAGACACAGTTGAAGCAATCTTGTGAAAGTGGGTAAGCTGACTCTTGGCACAGTGGCTTTTGTTTTGTGTTACTTGAATCACATACACATAGGCTAAACAATGGGAAGCTAGGTCCTCTACAGGCACTTTACCTTTTTCTATAGAAGATTCTATTCTCATTACCTTTGTCTGATTGGAACTTGAAGTGTAAGTTTTCACTTTTGAGTAAACTGGGATGTGGTCACCGCTTCATGTTCTTATTATTTCTGAGAAAGCATGTAAGTTATGAATGCATGAAGACAGTTGGCAGGATAGGGTGTTTCCCAAATAAAGGAGATCGATGGAATTGTTTTCTGCTTACGAGGTAAAGTCCATCAGGTAAGTCTTTTATTTTTTTTATTTTTATTTTTTTTAAATTTTTTTTTCAACGTTTATTTATTTTTGGGACAGAGAGAGACAGAGCATGAACGGGCGAGGGGCAGAGAGAGAGGGAGACACAGAATCGGAAACAGGCTCCAGGCTCTGAGCCATCAGCCCAGAGCCCGACGCGGGGCTGGAACTCACGGACCGCGAGATCGTGACCTGGCTGAAGTCGGACGCTTAACCGACTGCGCCACCCAGGCGCCCCATCAGGTAAGTCTTTTAAATGACAGAATCTTGAAAATAAGTTAGACATAATGTGTCATATGCTAAATTATAATGGACTTCTTTAGAAGAAATGCTTAACAGGGAACAGAA
The DNA here is from genome assembly GCF_014898765.1 of Herpailurus yagouaroundi. Lineage (NCBI taxonomy): Eukaryota > Metazoa > Chordata > Mammalia > Carnivora > Felidae > Herpailurus > Herpailurus yagouaroundi. Next base: position 36,900,486 of record NW_024412407.1, read on the forward strand.
AATAATATCAGAATTCAGTAAGGGGGGACTGGGTGGCTCAGTCGGTTGAGCACCCAACTCTCAGTTTCGACTCAGGTCATACTCTCACAGTTTCGTGAGTTCGAGCCCCACGTTGGACTCAACAGTGACGGTGTGGATCCTGCTCGGGATTCTCTCTCTCCCTTTCTCTATCCCTCCTTCGCTCCCATTGTCTCTGTCTCTCTCAAAATAAATATAAACTTTAAAAAAATTTTTTAAAAATCCAAAAGGATTTATATTAAAAAAAAAAAAGAATTCAGTAAGGATTGGGGAAAAATACTCACTTTTTTTTGGCATCTGCTTCTTAGGAGGATGTTTGATATCCATATATGTTGTATGTGTTTCATTCATCTCTGAGAAATTTTAGGATACAATTCTAAAAGACACAAAAATTGGTAGTTTTTTTTAAAAGTAAGTTTTGAGGTTCTGCCCGTGGGTTTTCTCTAGACCACTGAAATTAGTGTTTCGTGCCATTTAATTGCTAATGCATGATTTTACCTTTGCAATTTTCTTCCAAGAAAGCTTTTTGCCTCAGATTATTTTTCTTATCAGTTATCAGCATCTTTCTTTGTTCATATTTATTTATTTATTTATTTATTTGCATCTATCTTTAGATGCTTAGGTAATTGTCATTTTGCTTGCCACTTGTAATTTTCCGAATGTGTTGTTAAATTAATTTTAAAAGACCAACACTGTCACGATCCTTAAAACATTTACACTACACTTAAAAATTGTCCCTACCCAGAATAATACACAGAAAATTTGTATGCATCATTTGTATTGTAAAGATAATGTTTCATAATACGGTATTCTAAAATTTCTCCCTCATGATCTTTCCTGATATGTATTTTTTTCAATTTATCTTTACTCTTTCTGTTTTATGACTCAAAGGCAACTTGCTTCCAACAGTCTCCTAACCACAAGATCGTGACCTGAGCTGAAGCCGGAGGCTTAACCAACTGAGCCACCCAGGCACTCCTGTTTCAAGTATTTTCAAATCAAACAAAGAAATTTATATGAACTAAACTCCTGATTCCATAAAAACCTTAAAATTTCTTATCATGACCGGTTTGCCGGTGTACCATCAAATTAAACACTTTTTACGTATTTTAATTTTTCAGAGAATTATGCTTCATTGTTATCTTTTATAATATAATTAGATATATATAGGTGTCTGTATCTTCATAGTATTCAGTTGATGATATTTAATAATTTCCAACGTGATAACTTCTCCCAAAAACTTATGATCATAGAGAAAAGTATTTATAATGCTTTACATATGTTTGCCAAGTCTGGAGTATATCAGAATGTGGAAGCCCTGTCACATAAATAAGCAAAGACAAGACGTGGATATGAAAGAGAGAAACATTGATTAAATAACTAATTATTCATATCCTACCTTCATCGATGTGCTCTTTTGCTCCATTAACTCACGTGGTTAATCCAAGAGATAAATTGAAATATTTGCCTGGAAAACTATAGTTGTATTCGATGGTAAACCATGAAAAATTACAGGAGATACTCCCCTTGAAAAGCAATTGTAAAATCTGAACTGGTTGGCTCGTGTGCTGCAAGGCTAGATTTACTGGACTGCTTTTTAAAATTTCTATTCTTCGTGGGGCGCCTAGGTGGCTCAGTCAGTTAAGCGTCGGTCTTCGGCTCAGGTCATGATCTCACGGTTCATGAGTTCGAGCCCTGTGTCTGGCTCTGTGCTGACAGCTTGGAGCTTGGAGTCTGCTTCAGATTCTGTGTCTCCCTCTCTTTCTGTTCCTCCCCTGCGCTCTCTCTCTCTCTCTCTCTCTCTCTCAAATATAAAATAAAAAAAATTCTATTCTTTGTAATCTCTATATACAATCAAGTGGCCCTAGTAACAGTGAGATGTGCTGAGAGCAACAGCTATAGATAAGAGTTGGTGATACCTGTGTTAGTGCGGTGAGCTCCTGCTGCACTGGAGTCCGATCCAAACAGAAGAGGTGAGCCCCAGTGGGCAAATGGAATAGATTCTTCTGGGCTCTACGTACCCTCTGCTCTGGTGAGGCTTCGGTATTTGTCAGCTACATGTGAACATGTTAGAACACAGTTCATATTTGAACTTCTGGCTTCTCATTTGCATCTTTGATTACGGAAATAGGCGGTTGTTTTTTTTTTTTCAGCAGAGAAGATAAAAGGGCAAAATAATTTAAAGGGCCATGCCCATTTTGCACAAAATCCAAACACATCATTGTTAAAAAAAACAAAAGGCCACCATCACCACTAGACCATCACCAACAAATACTAAGCTTCTAAACCTATCTCTATTACAGACACAAACCTTTGGGGTTGTATTTAAATTTTTTTTAACGTTTATTTATTTTTGAGACAGAGAGAGAAAGAGCATGAACGGGGGAGGGTCAGAGAGAGGGAGACACAGAATCTGAAACAGGCTCCAGGCTCTGAGCTGTCAGCACAGAGCCCGACACGGGGCTCGAACTCACGAACTGTGAGATCGTGACCTGAGCCGAAGTCGGACGCTTAACCGACTGAGCCACCCAAGCGCCCCAAACCTTTGGGGTTCTAAATAGAAACTCTGTTTAACAAGACATTGAAACCTACCTTCTAAACTAGCATAGTATCAATTACGTGAAATTCCATGAACACTAATAGTCCATCATTCCTCACATTTATCTGGAAGAGTTTTGAATAATAAATTCTCAAGTCTTAAGGCAGATTGAGAGCCATTCAATCCCTGGTTCCTTTAAAAGACATCTCAATTCAATTGCTTTATGTTTTCAAACTTTTTCCCCCGTATCGTGGTATCTTTGCAGTGTGCTTTTCAGTTCGTTCCAGCATAAACACAGAGCATACTTGCACTAATTTTCAAGTCTTCATGATTTTTGGTGCCCTTCCCCTCGAGTCTGTAATTATAAAGAACAGAAATATGTTAGCTTCCTCCTTTGTAGTCTGAGGCAACATTCCCTACGATATTAAAAACAAGCGTTTACAGAAGTGTTCAAACAGAATGAGCGCAGAGGATAAATGGGTCAGCCTGGCAAAGAGTAATCCTATTTCTACTCTGTCTATATGTTCCTTTTGGTTTTCTAACAGCCATTTCTTATGTTTGTCCTGCTCTCCCCAACCTCTAAAGATGTCACCTCAACAGCCATGACGCAAGCTCAGCACTCAACACCATTGTGATTGCAATATTAGACCCTGAAGCTATTTGCTTAAGGCTTTAGTTGCCCACATTTGTAAATCCATCAAATGTTTCCATTCTTCTTAGTTACTCCTCCTCTTAATCAAAAAGTCAATTCTCTGTCCCACTTGTTGATCATTGTCTTTTCATTACTGCACCTTTTTATAGCATTTTATCTTTTTTCAACCAATAATATACAGTCATAATTATTTTCATCACACAGCACATGTGCCCCATTACTTCCAAAACTTTCACTGATTCTTTTTTTTACTTTTATTTATTTACTTTGAGAGAGAGAGAGAGAAAGAAAGAGAGAGAGCATGAGCAGGGGAGGGGCAGAGAGAGGGACTGAGAGTTCCAAACAGGCTCCGTGCTGTCAGCACGGATCCGAGGTGGGCCTCGAACTCAAGAACTGTGAGATCACCCATGAACCAAAATCAAGAGCTGATACTTCACTGACTGAACCACCACTATTTCTTTAAACTTTCACATCCAAAATAGTTCTCTTAGTCTTTCCTATGATTATGCTTTACCTTACAAATTGCTTTCTCAAAGTTTTAAGTATCAATTCACCCAGGTTACTGAACACTTTATAAGAAGTCAGCACTGTGCTAAGCACTTTGCGGGTGTTATCACAATCCTGAAATAGTTTGAAGTTTCTAAAAAACAAATCACATTTGCTATCACTAGGTAATAATAAAAGTAATAGGCATTGTTAGCTTTTTGTTGGTTTTCTTTTTTGTCTTCATTTCAAGAATATACACAAGTAGAGAAACACAAAACAATCCTAAACTTAGAGTCCACTCAAGAACCTGTTATTTCATACAAGCCTCAGGTAGCTGTTGAATAGCATTAAGAACCAAAAAACAAGCTCAAAGAAATCAACATTTAAAATACGGAAAAGAGGAGACTCTAAAGAAAATATTAACACTGGGAACACAATATTTGTCATCTCCAAGGCATACTTATTCTTAAAATTAATCAGTGGTATTACATTTTTCAAAATCTTTATGCTTTATTTCTCTGATTATAAAAATTAAGACTCAGTTTCATATTTTCTGACTTCCCTTGTACACTAAATATGGTGCAAGCTTTTTTACTTTTGTGTTATTTAGTATTCGAATAACATGAGCTAATTGGTTATAGCCATTAGTAGTAAATATTTTGCTTTTTGAAGAAAGAAGTATTTCTTACTATGTAAGTAGAGTACAAACAAAATTTTAACAAGACAATAACCACTCAATAAAACATTTAATTATTAAGCAAACAGAAAGACCTTTTTTATGACCTTTTGCAAAATTATTGATAGCTTTTATATCTTCTATTTTCTTCCAATGACTAGCAGGGCCAAGTGTTACACGTTGTTGTACAAGAGTATTCCTTAAGTGTTTTTTTTTTTAAATCAGTTGTTTATTTTATAATAATTTTAGATTTACAGAAAGGTTACATAGTACAGTTTCCTTACAATCCTCACCCAGTTTCCATAATGTAATCCTTTGTTACCACAATCAAAACCCAAAGTACTCAACCTTGATACATCGCTAATGAAGAATCTCCAGACTGTGTTAGAATTTCATCACTTCTTCCATTAATATCCTTTTTGTTTTTAAAGATTCAATTGAGGCTACAACATGACATTTAGTCACCATGTCTACTTTGAACTGTGACACTTGCCGTCTTTTCTTGTCGTTAGGTTGTACGTAAATGTCTCTCAATTTTGTTTTTCTGATATTTTTTCACATGTTCAGACTGGAGTTACGGGTTTCTAGAATGGCAGTTCCAAAGGTGAAATCAAATCTCACCACAGATACATGTTATCCACATGATATCACTGTGGATATTAACCTTATTGCTTGGGTAATTTAGTGTTTGCCAGATGTTCCCACTGTAAAGTTACCGTTGTCTGCCTTTCCTTTGTAAAAGGTCATCGAGTTCTGTCCACTCCGGGTGGGGTTAAACATGTTGAAGAGGAGTATTTGAAACGTTTCCCTGAAGATTTGTCTTTCTCCCCTTTATTCCTTTTTATTAAATCATTTATAATAGCATAGGCTCACAGATATTAATTTTCTACTTCAGTTATGATTGAATGCTGCTTTATTTATTTTGTGGCTTACATTGTTTCAGTTTTGGCCATTGGGAAGTTTTTCAGGTTGGCTCCTTTGTGTATTCCTTTGACATGCCCCAAACTTTTTTTTTTTTTTTTTAAGAGAGAAAGAGAGAGAGAGAGAGAGAGAGAGTCTCAAGCAGGCTACACAACCTTGATCTCACCACCCTGAGATCATGACCTGAGCTGAAATCAAGAGTCAGATGCTTGGGGCACCTGGGTGGCTCAGTCGCTGAAGCATCCGACTTCGGCTCAGGTCACAATCTCTCGGCTCGTGAGTTTAAGCCCTGCATCAGGCTTTGTGCTGACAGCTCAGCCTGGAGCCTGCTTTGGATTCAGTGTCTCCCTCTCTCTCTGCTCCTCCCCCACTTGAGCCTCTGTTTCTCTTTCCAAAAAATAAATAAACATGAAAAAAAATTAAAAAAAAAAAAGAGTAAGATGCTTAACTAACTGAGCCACCCAGGCACTCCATGACCCAATCTTTATTTACATACACACACACACACACACACACACACACACATATATATGTCTTTTAAGTCTTTTAAGAGTATAATATGAGAGGAAAATAGCTGGGCAAGGTAGTCTATTAATTAGTCGTTTGAGAATAATTTTCTTTTTTTTTTTTTTTTTAATTTTTTTTTTCAACGTTTATTTATTTTTGGGACAGAGAGAGACAGAGCATGAATGGGGGAGGGGCAGAGAGAGAGGGAGACACAGAATCAGAAACAGGCTCCAGGCTCTGAGCCATCAGCCCAGAGCCCGACGCGGGGCTGGAACTCACGGACCGCGAGATCGTGACCTGGCTGAAGTCGGACGCTTAACCGACTGCGCCACCCAGGCGCCCCGAGAATAATTTTCTAAACAGTGAAACTTGAATAATAATCTCAAAAATTTGTTCAGGGTTGTTTTGCTATGTATGTACGTATATGTGAGTAGGAGGAATTCATGTTAAGAGCAGCTCCAGTGTGTTAGACGTAACCTTAACGATACGGATTGGTTTGCAGTCTTTGTTTAACAAATTATACTTTTTAAGTTTGAGTAAAACCAACAAAAAGGATATGAGTTATATCTATAAGAGTTTGAGATTAAATTTAGTGTTAAAATGCAAATAATAAGTGAAAAGTGTCCTCAGAGACCGTGTCACTTGTATTGTATTGATCTTATATTCGTACGGTGCTTTCTCGAGGTCACAAGATCAGAATTGTTATGTTTTTTACTGCATACATATCTAGCCAGTATCCTGTTGTGTATATGTTTTATGAATTAAAACGTTGCAGGGCATTTCAGAAAATGATTTACCAAATCAATTTAGTTTCTTCTCTTCAGAAAGAGGTATCCACAAATTGTTATAAATTTGTTTTCACCGGAAATATCATTTTGAAGTTGAAAGTTCGTGTATGTTTCTTTACCAAAGTGATGTGATGCTCTACTATTTTTCTCTTCAACACTGGTGTACTACTTTACTAAGGGTACTGTCGTCTTATGGTGTCCCTGGAGAAAATGGCAACGTGGTCTGGCAAAATCTCTTTTAATTTTGGAAAGCTGAATCAGCTGTCTCATACTTTACCTCAATAGAAGCAAACCAAAAATATGACAGTCAAAGTACCTAATTGGATGTTTAAATATTTTGCTGATAAAGACAAAAATTGGCCTTAGGTACATGTTAAAGCATTTTAGCTATTTTCATAGTACAATAAGGACTAATTTCAAACATAACCTTGACATGTTTTTGTCTCCCTCATTCAAAGTTGAAGGTTCGAACTGCCTTTTCCTGGTCATACCACAACAAAGTCAGTGACAGTGGTCTAAGTCTATTAATTTCAACATGTTTAGTCTACTTACCATTATTAAATATTTTTAAGTGCCTTCAAATGACACAGAGAGGATAAACATGCACATTAAGAGTGCATTTGTAATTTATGAAGGTAGATTTGAAGTGAAGCATTACCTCGAAATGCATTCTACATTTCATATTTAAACAGTTGAAGGAGTTTCAGTTGAATTGACTTAATACTGTATAAAAATGGCTATTTTACCTGATGGATTAAAATATCCCATGTCTTGGGGTGCCTGGGTGGCTCAGTTGGTTAAGCGTCCGACTTCAGCTCAGGTCACGATCTCGCGGTCAGTGAGTTCGAGCCCCGCGTCGGGCTCTGGGCTGATGGCTCAGAGCCTGGAGCCTGCTTCCGATTCTGTGTCTCCCTCTCTTCCCCTCTCCCGTCCATGCTCTGTCTCTCTCTGTCTCAAAAATAAAATAAACTTAAAAAAAAAAGTAAAAAAAAAAAAATATCCCATGTCTTGTCCTACGTGAGAGCTAGTAACCATTTGGACAGAATTGAATTATCTCTATATTGGTCGGCTGAGAATCTGAGTCTTGTGATTCCATTTCTTCTTCCTCCATGTCCAAAACTATAGCCCTAGGTTTTCTTTCTCCAAGGATACGTTCTACGAATTGGTCTATAATCCCCCCTCCTCCTTTTGCTTTTGTTTTATGGACCTCTGCAAAGTCTGAATGCCTATTAGCTAATTTACAGAACAGGATCCATTTTGCATGGAACTATTAAGATGTAGATGGCAATCTAAGTCAGACACGTTGGCTGATCATAGGAGCATGTTGATGTAGAACCACTCTTAACTGTAGTAACGTCTAAGACAAAACAATTTTGAGGCTATTTCCCCTTTGTTTACTTCGTGAAATGATGACGGTTTTAAGATTGTGTGATATTAGCCTTCCAATAAACTGTAAAATTACCTTAGCAGTTTGCTTAAAACCTAGGATAATTGTAGTAATAAGAGATTACAAGGACAACAACAACAAAATAGTTCTAAATATCCTGAAGAAAAAGTAACATTTATCTGATATTTATTAGTAATTTCTTTAATATTTTCAGTTACACTATCCTTAGATATTAACTTTGTATTAAATATTAAATATTAAATACTAAGTATTAAAATCTTAAAGATTTTATAAATCTTTTTAATTAGATGTATAATAAATGGATATTAAATAGATATAAATATATATAAAATAGATATAAATAGATATAAAAATATTGTATAAATCTTTTTAATTAGATGTATAAATAAATAGAGATTAAATAGATATAAATAGATATAGATATAAATAGATATAAAAATAGTTTATAAATCTTTTTAATTAAATGTATAAATACATCTTCTCTGATGGATTTATAGGAGAATTTGACTGGCTTCCCAGTCACTTCATGGACAATGGAAAATTATACTTTCCTTTCCTTAATAATGACCTTACATAAAACCTAAAGGCCAAATGTCCTTTCCTTACAGTGAGGAAGTGAAATATCTACTGAAGTGTGATGTGAAACATTGAATATGCTTTTACTGCTTTCCCACGTATTTTTTTTTTTTTTTTGAATGCAAACTTTTTCTTTTAGAATTAACCTTAGGTCTGTTTCACAGCCCACATTCTCTGTGGTGAGACATGAATAAATGATTTAAACACAACGGCCAGGTAGAAAAACAGTAACAAAACATTGGCATTGGAATTGTCCCCAGGAAGAGAGCTTGACCTTGGGTGAGAGGATTCTCCTCAGAGGAGCCCAATTCCTGATAGGACCACACCCGTGTGCGTCTACCTCTCAGATTGCTTTACCTACAGCGTCCTGAGTAACATCTTCCGTCCCGAAGGGGAGATCTAGATGGTTCAGTACAACATTTGTGGCAGGTAGCAAGCCTTTCCTTCCGTCACCACTTAATCAACACTTAGTGTGTCTACATTTTCCTGAATTTTATGGTTAACTGTTGAAGGTGAATAAAGCTGTTTCCTCAAGAATCTGAAAATCTAGTAGGAAAAACCCAGTGAGAAAACATAATGGCCTGTAATGTAATGAGCGTCATTGTCTGTATTTATCCGCATATCATATAGATTTACTACTCGTGAAAGTAATGTGGTCTGAACTCCCTTTGATATTTCGTCTTTTATAGATTATTATCACAAGGACCGGATTGTCCCATGAAATAGGGGGAGGTTGTTGTACTTGGCAATTTTATTAACTGCATTTGGGGAAAAATATGCACAGAATCTTGCTGGCTTTCTGGTTCTGCAGTTCAGCTTTCTGAACTGAGTTTGCTCTTCAGTGAGTCGCAGGGAAAGACTACACCAAGTGGAGGTGTCTCATAAAGGAAACTTTATTTGCAGCAAAGGAGATCACTGGGGACTTACCTTCCAAAAGGGTGACTCCCCACGTAGGAGTCGGTGGGTTTCTTTTGTTTAGAGTTAAGATGAATATTCAAACAGGGGAGTTGTGTCATCAGCCTGTGGCATCAGCCTGAAGGCAGGCATAAGATTGCCCAGGGGTACAGAGAGAACAGGCCTATACATGCATTCCATGTTGTGTTAATGAAGCTTGTGTTCCTTTTTGGGGGGAGCTTTTTAACATTATAACGAGGCAGAAGTCACTGTGGACAGACACCCTGTGGTCTATCTACACTGCGCAGGTGTGAGTTGGTGGTCAGGCTCAAACTGGTTTAGGCCGGAGCTCTGGTTGTTTGCCTCTAAAAGCTGAGGTTAACAGTCCCGTGAAGAAGGGGGTCAGTGGGCAGCTTGCTGGTGACACTTTTAACCTCATTGACTCTATGGCTCATGGTGGTAGGTGAGGGTGGAGGTTAGGAGATAGGCAAGCGAAACAGTATTTATTCCAAAATGACATCTTTTGTAAAACATATGCCCTATAGTTTTATGTGCTCAGGAGCAACAGATTTTATTAAGGAAAGCATCTCAAAATTCCTCTTGTGTTAACTTCTTCATTTATACATTCCTAAACTATCTCTAAAGCATTTGCTTTATAGATATATTGCTGTATTTTATTGAGCCTCATAGAAAGACAATGTAAATTAGAAGAGAGTTAGAAAATTGTACATTTTCTGACCTCTTAGAGTTTTAGGCATCACTAATAGATAATATAGTGGATTTTTTTCGTGTGTTTTCCACAAAATTGAAAGTATTCTTTTTTTTTTTTTTTTAATTTTTTTTTTTCAACGTTTATTTATTTTTGGGACAGAGAGAGACAGAGCACGAACGGGGGAGGGGCAGAGAGAGAGGGAGACACAGAACCGGAAACAGGCTCCAGGCTCCGAGCCATCAGCCCAGAGCCCGACGCGGGGCTCGAACTCACGGACCGCGAGATCGTGACCTGGCTGAAGTCGGTCGCTCAACCGACTGCGCCACCCAGGCGCCCCATTCTTTTCATCCCACAGAGGTTTTCCAGATGGATTGGAAGATGTATAAGATACGGTCACATAGTGAAACACATGGGTGGAGATTTCAAGTAAATGTGATAGCATTTCTTAAGTTTACGGTGAAAATAAGGCTAAAAATTCTTCCTATTTTTATTCAGTTGTACTATAATTTCACATTTCGTATATCCTAAGCAATTACAGAACACTGGCAAATAAGTCTTGCATCAAAAAGGGATGCAACTCATTGGAAAGAAGCAGTAATTTCAATTCATTTGTTCCGTTTTTCTCAGCATTAAATAGTACCTTTTAAGCATCCTATTGAGGTTAGGGTAGGAATACCAGATAAAACGCAGAGGCCCCGTTAAATTTGTATTTTCAGATAAACAATGAAAATTTTTATAGTGTAAATATTCCTCTGAAAATTTTTTTATTTATCTGAAATTCAAAGTATTCTGTATTTTTATTTGCTAAATTCAAAAACCCTATAGTGACGCTATACTACAGAGATTAACGTTACGACCTTTGCCCTTAAGAGGTGTATTTACAACACAGTCACATATGGCAAGTGTTATATAAAGATATGTGGGAAATTATCATCTCTGTCCTCTCCTGGTTCATAATTCAGAATATTTACTGATGAAAAAGAACTTTAAAATATTATATATAGAAAATTCCTTTTGGGGCACGTAGGTGGCTCAGTTGGTTAAGCATCTGACTCTTGATTCCGTCCCAGGTCATGATCTCACAGTTCTGAGATCGAGCCCTGCCTAAGGCTCTGTGCTCACGGCTCAGAGCCTGCTTGGCATTCTCTCTCTTCCTGTCTCACTGCCGTTCCCCTGCTCACTTGGGCATACTCTTTCTCTCAAAATAAATAAATAAACTTAAAAAAAGAAAATTCCTTTAACATCTAGTAGATATTGCAAAAACAAACAAACAAAGAAATCTTACCTTAATATTATGTTACTAGCATTTTGTTCTGTGAAGAATAATGAAATGGTGTAATTCCAATGTCAAGACAAGTTTTGCTGAAAGAGTTGCTCTGATTACTAAAGTTAGCAAATACATCACAATAAAAAAAAAGGGATTTCTAGTCATCCTAGAAACTTTTAAGAGAAATAATTCATAATTATTCAAATTCAGAGTTCACTGTAGGTCTGGCTGGAACAAAAATTAATTTAAAGTTAAGTGGCTTCAGAAGGACCACATATGCTTAACTTCAAGAGTATGTTAAGGATCATTTATTCTATTTTTTTGGCAAGTTTTTATTTAAATTCAAGTTAGTTAATATAAAGTGTAGTATTGGTTTAAGGAGTAGAATTTAATGATTCATCGCTTACATATAGCGCCCAGTGCTCATCCCAACAAGTGCCCTCCTTAATACCCATCACTCATTTAGCCCAACCCTTACCCACCACCCCTCCAGCAACCCTTAGTTGTTCTCTATATTTAAGAGTTTCTCATGGTTTGCCTCCTTCTCTTTTTATCTTTTTGTTTGTTCATTTGTTTGTTTTTAGGTGCAGGGCAGTGGAGCAATGGATAATGTATCTGACTATGGATCGGAAGGATTATTCATTCTAATTTATTATATTCTAGATGGAGAAGCGTGCTAAATGGCAATTGACTAAAACACTGATATTTCAAAGCTACAAAACTTGGATGAGAATTTAACTATGTTGACTCCAGTACCTATTTTAGGACTCTATTCAAAGTTTTTTTCTATTATATTATACATTTTTCAATTCAGTTCAGTTTGGTCAGGTATACCTTAGATTTTCAATCAGAAAGTGAAGCAATTGTACTGTACGATTTAGGACTGTGTATAATTAGAACAAATGGGTTCTTACAGATGACATCCTTCACTGAATTTAGGTAGCAATTATTAAATATGAAAAGGTAAACAGGGAATAAAAACAAATATGTTATTCATCTATGATTTTGGAATGAAAAGAGAAAAAAGGTACTAACAGAAGAAAAATTGGATGATGCCTGTGCTGAGATGAAAATGAAGGATGATGAAGAAATGATATACTGATTTGTATTTTATTAAACAATTTAAATAGTTTTGTTGTTATGTGTTCTTACAAATGTAAAGCATGTTTCTTATAGAAAATTTAAAAAAATGATTAGACCGCAGAGAAAATAAGCGCCAGGCATGATCTACTGCCTAGTGGCATCTACTAGCAACATTTTCTTTTTTTTTTTTTTTATATGAAAGTTATTGTCAAATTGGTTTCCATACAACACCCAGTGCTCATCCCAAAAGGTGCCCTCCTCAATACCCATCACCCACCCTCTCCTCCCTCCCACCCCCCATCAACCCTCAGTTTGCTCTCAGTTCTCAACAGTCTCTTATGCTTTGGCTCTCTCCCACTCTAACCTCTTTTTTTTTTTTTTTTCCTTCCCCTCCCCCATGGGTTCCTGTTAAGTTTCTCAGGATCCACATAAGAGTGAAACCATATGGTATCTGTCTTTCTCTGTATGGCTTATTTCACTTAGCATCACACTCTCCAGTTCCATCCACGTTGCTACAAAAGGCCATATTTCATTTTTTCTCATTGCCACGTAGTATTCCATAGTGTATATAAACCACAATTTCTTTATCCATTCATCAGTTGATGGACATTTAGGCTCTTTCCATAATTTGGCTATTGTTGAGAGTGCTGCTATGAACATTGGGGTACAAGTGCCCCTATGCATCAGTACTCCTGTGTCCCTTGGATAAATTCGTACTAGCAACATTTTCAAGTATATTCCTCCATTCCTTTCTATCCTTGTATGCTTTTGTTTCCCATCTTTTATTTTCAGCTTTATCGAAACAATCGTTGGGGGAGGGGGGCGTGAAAACATTTAAGTCCCGTCTTTGCAAATTTCAATTATATAGTACAGTGTTATCAACTATAGCCACTGTATTACCATATTAGTTCCTCCGACCTTATTCGTCTTCTAGCTGAAAGTTTGTAGCCTTTTAACAAGCTCTCCCTGTTTCCTCTACCCCCAACCCTTGACAACCCATCTTCTACTTTCTGTTTTTATGCGTTTGATCTTCTTTTTTAGATTCTACATAAATGATGCCATGCAGTATTTGTCTTTGTCTGTCTGGCTTATTTCACTTAGCCCAATGCCCCCATGGCCCCTCCATGTTGTGGCAAATGGCAGGATTTCTTTCTTTCTCATGGTTGAATAATATTTGTGCGTGTGTGTATGTGTATGTATCACATCTTCTTTATCCATTTGTTGGCAGACACTGAGGGTGTGTCCATATCTTGGCTGTTGTTAATAATGCTGCAATGAGCATGGGGAGGACAGGTGTCTCTTTGAGATCTTGTTTTCATTTCCTTTGGATGTATCTCTAGAAGTGGAATTGCTCGATCATAGGATAGTTCTATTAATTATTATATATTTAATTATATATCAATATAAACAATATATCTATTATTATTTATATATTATATAATAATTATTAATTATATACAGAGAGAGAGAGAGAGAGAGAGAGAGATTTAAGGCGGTTCCATGCTCTGCGTGAAGCTTGATGCAGGTAATGATTTCATGACCCTAGGATCATGACCTGGGTCCCACTTGCCTATGATCACCGGTGTAAATCATTATTTATGCTCCTATGAATTAAATAAGTATATTTACGTATATTATTTCTTCTTTTTTTCCATCCTCTCCTTTTCTTCCTCTTGTTGCTCATTTTCCTTCCACTTTTCCTTTTCCTATGCCATGCAACTGCCCCCTAGTCTGCAACTTGATTTTTGTTTTTAAACAACAGAACATGTAGAACCTTCTTCTGGTTTACTCTTTAAAGAACTCTTTCTTTTATTAAAAAAAATTTAATGTTTATTTATTTTTGAGAGAGAGAGAGAGGTGGGGTGGGGCAGAGAGAGAGAGAGAGGGAGGCACAGAATCTGAAGCAGGCTCCAGGCTCGAGCTGTCAGCACAGAGCCTGACGTGGGGCTCGAACTCATGAACCCCGAGATCATGACCTGACCTAAAGTCAGATACTTAACTGGTTGAGCCACCCAGGTGCCCCAAGAATACTTTCTTAAAAATGCATGGTTATAGGGGCATCTGGGTGGCTCAGTCGTTTAAGCATCCAACTTCAGCTCAGGTCATGATCTCCCAGTCCAGGAGTTCGAGCCCCACGTCGGGCTCTGTGCTAACAGCTTAGAGCCTGGAGCCTGCTTCAGATTCTGTGTCTCCCTCCCTTTCTGCCCCTCTCCTGCTCATGCTCTCTCTCTTGCTCAAAAATAAATAAAAACATTTAAAAAAATTTAAAAAAAAATGCATGGTTATATAACTACTCATGTGGAGAGGTGATTAATCATATCAAAAGGCTATAGTATAGTCAACTTTATTTCATTCTAAATAGAATGAATAGATCCATGAATGGAATATTATATATGCCCACATGATATTTTTCATATTTGCTTATTATAAGTGATATTCAAACATTAATGATTAATACTTTCTCTTTTTTCCCACTTATATTTATCTGAATCCTGATCCAATGCAATACAATGAGAGTTTTATATTTAGAGTCAGAGAGTAAACAAAATAAAAATGAATCACAGTAGAGGCAGAAAGTTAATGTATGATATCTTTTGATTAAGTCTCAACTCTCTCCATCCCGAGATTTACTGAGATCTTTGAGCGAACAGTAATGCTATAATATTCTCATTAGCCAACCTTGTATTTCATTTACTAAAAGATAAAATGCAATATATTTTTAAGATTACTTGTAAGGCCATTCTGAACTGGACATAGAAGAATGGAAAGCATGACAACCGCCTGTGTCTAAGGTATCTTGTGTGGTTTCAACCAGACTGGCCTAAATATATATTCGTTTCTGTGAGGTTGTAACACCAATGACGAGAAAGAGTCTTATGCCTATTTTTATTTATGTACAATATCAATTTCTACGCACTCCAGGTATTTTTTTTTCATCTGAGTTCAATAAATAGCACATGGTAGATTGTTAGTGGTTACCCAATTTTATTTCTATGAATAGAACTTGTTTTTACTTGAAAAAAAAGTGGCTTAGTACCAAAAAACCTTAAGCCAAACTGTCAATATCTTGATCTATAGATTTTATTATGCGGTCTAATTCCTCAATAGGTATTTATTATAGGGTGTCATTTAAATGTCTCTTTAACAGATATCTGTTATTTCCAATATTTCCTTCTTATCCCTCTAGTTGGCTAGACCCTTAGTTCCATGGACCTATGTCTTTCTTTAGTACATACCCAATTCTCACGAAAATTTTCACTGGGGACTACTTATTTACAAGTTTTTGTTATGACAGTGACTTTTCCTAATTTATTTTCAGACCATTACTTGCACAAACCAGATGCAATTAAAAGGCTTGTTGTACATAATTTAATGAAGTAGGAACAATTTTTATGTTTCAAAACTGTTAGAAATATATCCAGTTGCTTTCACATTTCCTCTGTGGTTTTTACCAAAGTAAGTTAGTATCATACACTGTAAGTAGCCTCCCATTTAGGGTAGGTCCGTACTTTTCATCAACTCTAGGGTAGTGGCAGAACAAATCTCTTCATTCACTTACCACCATCTTTGTGGATTTCTTTTCAGCACGGGGCTCACGGAACTATCCAGAAGGCTTCATCATGTCCAATGCTCCAGACTCTCAGCAGCCTCCAGGTATTTTTTTTTTTTTCATTCAAAATCCTATACCATTTTAATGAAAATAAAATTTTCATCATCTTTGTCTATCATCATTGATGGTTATGATTATAACAGGGGCATAAAGGCCTTATATTTTCTTTAATATGTTTCAGATATACTGAAAGGATGCTTTTAAATAAAATTAACAGAAATAATGATGTAGTTCCCGGCTTAACCAAAAGCATAATCAATCATTTAAATAGTTTTAGCTGAGTGGGCTGTTAGATGGAACTGTGATTTGACTGTTTCTGATTTCAGTACTACTATAATCATTTTTCTAACAATTTTTGAAAATAGTCATGAATCTCTAAATTAAGTTCTAATCTTATTTGCTTTACAACAATATAAATTAATGGTGGATGGGAGAAAGGCTAGATGGGTGATGCGTATTAATGAGGGCACCTGTTGTGATGAGCCCTGGGTGTTGTGTGTAAGTGACGAACCTCTTAATTCTACTCCTGAAACCAATATTGCATTGTATGTTAACTAACTAAAATTTAAATACATTAAAAACAATTAATTATGTATTTTCTATGCTAAAGAAATCACAGAGCAGACAGAGACAATTGTGGACTTGAACCTTCCTCTTCCTCCTCCTCCTCCTGCCCCAGAGGATGAATGGGGCCCAAATCCTGAGCCTACTCACATGAGTGGTACAGTATATATACCAGATTTTATGGATCTGTGTTTTCTCTTTCTTATCTTAAGGTACCTCTTCACCTGATTTTACTTTTCTCTGATTACTATTTTGGAATTTTACAATTTAGAGAAAATATAGAGATTAAAAGTTTTTCAAAATGTATATAGTAATTAATCAAAAGCATATTTTCTCACAAAGACATTTGAAAATTTCATACATTAAGGAGAATATTCAAATACAAAAGAAGCCATTTGTCCAAATTTTGACTTGTTTTCTGGCATGAAACGGAGAGACTTAAACATGATCAAGGCGCAAAATTTGAAATGTGATCATGATTTAAAATTCAGCAGATTTATAAAACGACGAGAAAGGTAGAGCCCTACTATATGATTGCATCCTTTTGATCATAATGAAACATTAGTAGAGCACGATCTCTCAGCTTCAGCACCACTGACATTTTGGGCTAAATGACTTTTTGTTGTGGGGGATGGTCCAGTAATTGTAGGATGGTTAGTAGCATCTCTGGCTTCTATTCACTAGACACCAGTCACATTGCTCCTCAGTAGCCCTTGCCCCTCAGTTATGACACCAAGAATGTCTCCAGACAGTTACAAATGCATCTGGTCGATAACTGCCATTACATTATTCAGAAAGTTAGAGAAGTGATTTGGACAGTAGTTATTAACATAACCATTTTCTTTATGGCAGCGTTTCGCCTCATTTCAGAAGTGCAATTCTTCAGAAGTATAATGTTTTTTTTTTTAAACTAGAGTCTATAAGTTTATTTCAGAAGAAATAAACATACCAAGAAAAGACTATAAACCACGATGGCTAAAAGTTTGGTTTCTAAAATGTGGCGATGTAGCATCTTATTGTTGTGAAACCGAAGAAATTATAGATATTTGGCCTAAATCCAAAATAGTCCCCAAGATTTATTATAAAGTAATTCTTTCTAAGAAGAATGTACCACTAGTGAGAAAGATCACAGAAAGAATTCTATTTGAATAACAGAAGATATTTAAAATAATTAACCATTTCTCCCATCCGATTATATTAATGAGAATAAGGTAATCTGAGCTGAAATTTTATACCTGTTGTTTAAGGGTATTTAATACCTGTACGTAAATTTTTCATCTGACCATGACTAAACCAAGATCATGCTCAGGTTTGATGGTTGACTGGGAGACCTCACATAGATACTCATACTTATAGCAAAGATTCATGACAATGGAAGGATACCAAGCCCAAACAGCAAAGGGAAAAGGTACATGGAATAAAGAACGGGGGACACTAGACTCAAGCTTGCAAGGGTCTTTTCTCAGTAGAGTCACACAGGCCACGCAAATTCCCCCCCCCCCACGTTGTGACAATGTGTGTCAAATGTTGCCATCCCAAGAAACTCATTAGACTATTGGTGTTCAGGGTCGTTATTGGAGCTGATTACACAGGCAACCTCTGGCTGGCATGTAACAAAACTCCAGACTTTCAGAAGGAAAGCAGGAGATTATCATGAACTACATGGTGTGCATAAAGAGTTCAGGAATAGTGAGCCACTCTTATCAATAACTGTTGTGGAAACCCTCTTGAAATCTAGGTTTCCAGAAGCCAGCCAAGGCCAACCTTACAAGCAGACCTTTCAAAGGATGGTAGTCAGGTCTGCTATGTTAATTCGTTTCTGCACATCCTCTTAAGTAGCTTTTGTTCCCTTCTCATTCAGCCTAAGTTCATTGGACAATATGTTTCAGAAAATTTGGGATATTTTAAGAGCAATAGCCAATGGCTAATAATGGCATTAATCTTTCAAACAATAGGAGCTCAGAATATCTCTGATTATCACTCACTCTGTTTCTTAGCTTCTTCTATTCCCTTTTTTCTGTATGGAATCATTCCTGTGGTCCTGGGAATCTTCAGCTTGCTGCTCTTGGCATTATGTGGATTCTTTGGTTATCAGTGTAAGTCTGATTTATTAGGGGAAAAAATTTCTCAGATTATCATATTGTTTTAAACCGTTTTCAGATAATAGTTTTTGGTGAATGTTTTAATGCCATAAGTGAAAAAAGAACAGGTAAAAAATGACATGAAATTTATCACAATTTTTACCATATGAAATAATTTCATTCTGTGAGCTCTCAGTAACTGCACCTGTTTTTCCAGGGAGGTGATATTATTGCAATTGCTGTAGAGATAGTAATAGCAATGATTATTATTGTTATTTGAAAACTACAACTAGCTAAGAAATAAGTTCAATGAATTTACGACTGTATTTACTTTGAAAACAGAAAGTAATTTCTTCTGTAATTTGCTTAAATTGTCAGTGTCTCCAGCAGCCTAAATTAGATTGGCAGAATGTTTTTATTGCTACTAAAATTATTCACAACTGGTGATTTGAAAATAAGTGTTCCTCTTTGATAACATCAGATCGAAACTCAAAATTCTGTAATTTCGATCAGGAAGTGAAATTCTACACATTAAATCAACCATTCATGATGCCAAAAGATTTATTCAAGACTATGTTTATTGTTTTCGTTGTCTGTTTTGAATTGTACCATTTTTCTATTAATAGAAACGTGCATTCAAACTTCTAAGGAAATTAGGTTGATATTTTAGATTTAGTCATAGACTTTAGAAATGATAGTGGATAAATGAAAGTGTATTTAGCCATAGATCTTTTTAAAGTCTTGGAAAATATTTATGGAGACCTTTATTAGGGAGGAAACTATAAAAATTATACCTTATAATTGAACACACTGCTACATCATAATTAAGAATGTGGTTTATATGTATTGGGAATTCTTGTTCTTAGACTTTCATACTGTTGAGGCATCAGCGACCAAGATGAAGAGCCTTAACGCATTGATTGAGTCTTTTCAAAGCAAAGCAGACAAATTTCTTCATGTCCAAAATGTTCTTGACCAAAATAAAGGTAATATGAAAGCTAGAACAAACTCTTTGTACAGAATGCTAGATTGTTCTTCTTGTTGCGGTCCTGAAATGGTTGGTTGCATAACGTAACAGGAGCCCTCTGACACAACAGCATGGCTGTTTTGACGACTTCTTGCCTCTTAGTTCCTCACATAATCTTCTGAAACTGAGTGAGTCACATATTTATGAGACAAGGCTTCCTATATTAATTAATTAGCTCATTCACTCATTTATTCATCCACATTTGTTCAATGCACACTAAATGCCAGCCACTAGGCTAGTGATCAGTATGAACCCTACCATTGGGAGGCTCAGGAGAAAGGATATAAACCAAATATAAATCAAAATGTCCAGGTGTGCATAGAGGTGTGCAAGATGTTCGTGGAGCATAGAAATGGAAGAATTTAAATACCTGAAAAGTCATGGTGTTTTCATAGTTTCAAACTCCTAAGAATAAGAGTTGAAAATACTAGAGTCGTCATAAAGCGTCTTTTATGTTAAGTAATTGTAACATAAAATAGTCTATATTTACAATAAATAAGTATTTTAAAAGGCCATGCATTAGAATGTTAGTTTGTTTCCTGTGAGGTACCAAATCTATCTTGAATACTTAAATCAACCATGTGGGAGCCCTTAGTGACAGGCTGTGATAAAAGACTGGTTTCTTTCTATCTTTTTCTTTTTTTTATTGAGATATGCTTAACATCTAACCCTGTGTCTGTTTGAGATGTATGAAATGTTGGCTTAATGCATTTGTATATTGCAGTATGATTACTACAGTACCATATCATGTTGCATAATTACCATTTCAATTCTGTATTGAGAACAATGAAGATTCAGTGCCTTAGGAGCTTTGAATTTCTAATACAGTATTGTTGATTACGATCGCTAAATTGTGCATTTTAAAAGGCTGGTTTCTAAGTGATTGATTATTTCAGCTAACGGTAAACGTAATTCAGAAGAGAGGGGAATTGACCAAAATTATTTATGTATTTTGCCGCGTGGTAATTTCATTATTGTGACTTGGTAATTTTCATTATTATAATTTCCCTATTGTGACTATATCTGATGTAATGTGTCTTCTCGTCTATTATTAAGCCTTATTGTCCTATGCAGAAACCCTAGAGTGGCTGCAAAGCCAGGAGTATCTCCTTGAGGCTTTACATGAACTACATCAGAAACAAGGTAATTTGGAAGTGAAAAAATTCTGAGTTGATGATAATTCTTAATAACAGTCTTATTTATCTGAAAAGGGAAAGGTATGAAGCAATAAGGCCTTGTTTGTGGGTTCTGAGGGTCTGTGGGCTCTGAGTTGTAAATATTTTCTTTCCTGGGCACATACACCCCAATGTTTATAGAAGTGCTATTAACAAGGCCAAATTATGGAAAGAGCCCAAATGTCCATTGACTGGTGAATGAGTAAAGAAGATATGAGGTATGCGTATGTATGTGTGTATGTGTATATACATACATGTGTGTGTGCGTGTATAAATACACGTGTATATATATACACAAGCACACACACACGTATGTATATATGTGTGTGTGTATGTATGTATGTATATATATATATGTATATATATATATATATATACTTCACAATGAAGACGAATGAAATATTGTCATTTGCAAAAATGTGGGTGGAACTAGAGGGTATGATGGTAGGCAAAATAAATCAGGCAAAGAGAGACAGGTATCGTATGATTTCACTCATGTGTGGAATTTGAGAAACTGAACAGATGAACATAGGGGAAGGGAAGGATAAATAAGAGAAAACCAGAGAGGGAGGCAAACCATAAGAGACTCTTAAACACAGAGAACAAACTGAGGGCTGCTGGAGGGGAGGTGATGAGCGGGGGATGGGCTAAACGGTGATGGGCATTAAGGAGAGAACTCTTTGGGATGAATGCTGGGTGTCCTAGGTAAGAGACGGATCACTGGGTTCTCCTCCTGAGGTCAAGACTACTCTGTATGTTAACCGACTTGAATTTTTAATAAAAAATATTTTCTTTCCTAGGAGTCAGGTGTGGACGTCCTCGGAAACACTGGGTTCAATCCAATGACCACTGCTACCACCAAACCATGGAAATGGTTTCTTGGTTAGACTGTTTCGATATTTGTGTCTCTTTGAATGCTACATTTTTAAAGACAGAAGGGAGTAGGTTAAAGGTGAGATTGTATTTTCTTCTTTACTTCTGGGATATGAATATATAGTAGATACCAGTCACAGGAAGTGTTCACCTGTGGCTCTAAAAACAGAGAAAGGAGTACTCTCTTACTTCATTTTTCACTCATCTTTTCCTGGCCTGCTCCACTTCAGCAAGCCGTTCTTTTCGGTTTCCTGTAGAAACGTTGCATTTGCTGCTCCCTCTGCATGCAATGTTCTTTTCTCATGTGACCATGGACTATTTCACCTCCTTCAAGTACGCATTCATTCAGTTACCACCTTCTCAATGACCTGCCCGGACACCCCCATTTAAATTTGCAACTTGTACATCAGTGTCCACCCCCAGTCTCCCACAGATGCCCTTCTCTGTACTCCTAGTCTAACCTGCTTTAATTTTTTCCTTTTCCTTTTCCTTTCCTTTCCTTTCCTTTCCTTTCCTTTCCTTCCCTTCCCTTCCCTTCCCTTCCCTTCCTTCCCCTCCCCTCCCCTCTCCTCCTCTCCTCTCCTTCCCTTTCCTTTCTTCTTTCCTTGCCTTGCCTTGCCTTTCCACTTCTTATTTTAATTGCAGTATAGTTCACATACGGTGTTACAGTAGTTTCAGGTGCACAGCATAGTGATTCAACAATTTTATGTATTACCCAATGCTCATTATGATAAATGTACTCTTTTTTTTTTTTTCAAATTAACCTTATTCTATTGAATCCAGGGGCTAAAATAAGGAAATCATTCTGTATCTTTTGATAAGCGTACCTCTTGAATCCCCATCACCCATTTCATCTCTCACCCCATCCCCCACCTCTCCTCTAGTAACCGGCAGTTTGCTCCTTATAGTGAAGAGTCCATTTTTTGGTGTGTCTGGTTTTATTCTTTGTTCATTTGTTTTGTTTCGTACATTCCATATATGTTGGAAATTATATGGTGGCTGTCTTTCTCTTGCGGACTTATTTTACTTAGCATTACACCCTCTAGATCCATCCATGCTGCAAATGTCAAGATTTTATTCTTTTATGGCTGAGTAACATCACGTTATTCATACCTACCACATCTTCTGTATGTATTCATCTATTAATGGATAATTGGACTGCTTCCATAGCTTGGCTATTGTAAATACTGCTGCAATAAAAATAGGGGTGCACATACCTTTTCAAATTAGTGTTTTTGTATTCTTTGGGTAAATAACCAGCAGCGCAACTACTGGATCATAGGGTAGTTCTATTTTTAATGTTTTGAGGAACCTCCACACTGTCCTCTACTGTGGCGGCCCCATTGCATTCCCCACTAACAGTGAAGGAAAGTTCCTTTTTCTCCACATCCTCCCCAACCCTGTTTCTT
Organism: Herpailurus yagouaroundi; assembly: GCF_014898765.1. Classification (NCBI taxonomy): domain Eukaryota; kingdom Metazoa; phylum Chordata; class Mammalia; order Carnivora; family Felidae; genus Herpailurus; species Herpailurus yagouaroundi. The sequence goes on from NW_024412407.1 coordinate 36,923,752, forward strand.
GTGGTTTTGATTTTAACCATTCTGACAGATCTGAGATGATATCTCACTGTGGTCCCCTGCTCTAGTTTCTTTTATAGCTGGTGTCACCTTATGTATCACTTGTATGTATGTTTATCTCTGTCTGTACCCAATCGCCCAAAGCAGGAAGCGTTCTCATTTTTGTTCAATGATATGTCTCCTGTGGAAGAGTAGACACAGAGTTGGATTAAGCAATAGAATGAGTAAATAGAAGAAATTCACTTTTGCTGTGTGGTGTCCTCTTGAATATAAGATTTTCTATTAGCAGTCTTTCTTTTTTTCTTTGTATGTAATTCCTGGTTTGAGAAAAGCACGGGCACTGAAGAACTGAAATATATTTTTTAATGTTTCTTTTATCATTGGATATATATATATATTTTTTTTTTTCTTTTTGTGATTCTTTACTTCTCACCTGACACAAATTCCATATTTTTGGTCTGTAATGTGCTTTTAGTATTAATAGCTTTATATTTTTTGCTTCCGTGCAGAATGTCATGGAATTAATTGCAGTAGGTCCTACTTGGCTTGGCCTGTCTTACAGGGAGAAGGACAATGAATGGAAGTGGGAGGATGGCTCCTCTCCTTCTCCTGGGCTGTAAGTTTCCAATATATAATTTAGTTCTCTTCTCCTTTTGCAATGGCTTTTGCTGAAAGAGCTTGAGGAAATAGAGATGACTGGGGACAAAATTTAGACTTTTTTTTCCCTTGCCTTTGTTATTTCACATTATACCATCAGCAATATTATAAACCATAAAGTCACGTAAGTATTTTATAATTAATGTAAATATGCCTCTCTAATTATAGAATCTGATTAATTACAATTTTAGATAAGAAAAGTAATATGGACAAGAATATGATTATATCTAAATTTTAGGACTTCTATGTTGCTCTTTTGGGAAGAAGTATAGAATTGTCATTCCCTGGCCAAAGAATTTGAGTCCTTTTTATGGTTTTATTTTTTTTATTTTTCTTTATTTATTTTTTTTCCTTTTTATGGTTTTAAGCACATACTGGTCAATTGTGATCGAGAAACTTTACATTCGATAGCTATTGAAAAAACATGTATATAAATCCACTTCAACACTGTATGACAAATGTAATATTTCAAAGTTTTGATAATTTTGATAGCTATTTTTATTTTGTCCTTTTATGTTATAGTCTTCTGATATTTAGTGAGACCATTTTTCCTACAACCTATAATAACACTTTTGACCATTTTATCATATTTATTTACTTATTTTTTATTTTTGGAATGGTTTCTTATATATTAAGTGTCTAACCTCTCTTTCAGACATCTTACCAGATTTTCCCTTTAGTAATTTGCCCTTTAAGTTTATTTGCCTTTATTACATGAACGGGAAGTTAACATTTAGGTATACAGAGATTGTCTTTATTCGTTTGAAATTTGTTTTGACATATAATGGAGAAAGCTCCAGGTACACATGTACCTGGAGAAGCAGGTACATGTGTGTGTATGTATAATTATAATTATATCTATTCCTAATATGTATATTTCAGTTAGGTAACTAATTGTCAGAGTACTGTTTAAATGATTATTTTTTCATCACTGAATTTAATGTCACATTTTTGATACACTAAAATGTAATATTTAAATAATTTAACTCATTTAATATGTCATTTAAATATTTCATAGTAAATGTTTTAATGTGTAAAAAACCACGAATATTTTTCTGGTCTTGCTTGTGCTATTGTTTCAAATTATGAGTCTATGCTTATTTTCATGGTTGACAATTTTATTTATTACTTTTTTTAATGTTTAGTTTTAAGAGAGAGAGGGAGAAAGAGTGTGAGTGGGAGAGGGGCAGAGAGAGAAGGAGACAGAATCTGAAGCAGGCTCCAGGCTCTTACCTGTCAGCACAGAGCCTTACGCGGGGGTTCGAACTCAAGAACCATGAGATCATGACCTGAGCCCAGGTCAAGAGTTGGATTCTTAACCGACTTAGCCACCCAGGCGCCCCAGTTTTTATTACTTTTTCTGACTTTAAATATGAATTTTATTCTTCTTCCTTTGCCAAATGAAACATCATATTTGTTTTGAAATAACATTCTTTCATTTCGAACTATTCAGAAAGGCAAGATATATCTCTGGCATATTTTTATTCTTAGTGGCCAGATAATTTTGCCTTAAAAGCAATGTCATTTTCAGGTTAAAAATTATAAAAGATAAAGGGCTTTACTATTTCCATCTCAAAGTTGGCTTAAGTATGCTGTTTTTTTGTGAAGGCTTTGATATTATTATATCAGGTTTCTTATGTGATCATGATCTCTTTATATAGTTAAATCACAGTCCCCCAATCACAATAAATTTCATCAGTCTTCTGGAGAACGATGAATGTTGTAAACATTATGACAACAAAAACATGTTTTAATAATTTTAGTAACCAGACTCAGGCTGACATGGGATGGCTTTGGTTGATCATTATAGTTATTAGAATTTTGGGACTTGAATGTTTTCCTCTACTGCAAGCCTTGTACAATGTTTGGCACATAGAATACTCAATATGTATGTGATTCATGACTGGAAGAAAGTATAAAATATTTCGGCAATTTATTTTTCCTACACAGTTCAGAATTCTTTTTTTTTTCTAATTTCGTTGGCAATATGCATCTAATGTTTCAGTAGACAGACTTTACCTTTTTCCAGACAATATTAGGCAACCAATTTTGCTGTAGAGTTGATGAGAAGTAGTTTTATTGGCAATGACCTAAAATGCTCTAGAACTTTAGTTAGGGACTAAACTCAATCCGAGTATTAGATAGCATCTACTGTATGGCATTAAAGTCAGTGGTGATTTTGTAAATTGAAGTACACATTAGAGCAGAGAGAAGCATCCTGTAATATCACACACACAGATGCGCACACACGTATATATACGTATATATACATTCTAAATTTTATTACTAATATCGGCTATCTAATGTAATGTATTTACAAGCAAAATATCTCTCCTCCAACTGCAGCTGTTCATGCATAGCTGAATGGTTTCCATCATACCAATCTGTATTAAACCATAATTTTATATCCCAGGTCATATGTCCTTTCATGCTATTGCCATAGTTTTCCAGCCAGAGCGTTCTCTTTCTTTTTACACTGGTGTGTATTTTCCCACTTGTAAATAATTGTCACATCATGCCTATCTTATCTCTTCTGTAAATGCATGAGGTCTTTATGCAAGAGGGAGAGTGTCTTTACTGCCTTGAGTTCTTGACAGTGCTAAGTGTGGTGAATTTCACGTAGTAGTTCTTAAGTAATGCTATTTAGTATACACATAATGAGTATGGCTAGTGACCTGTGTTTTCTAAATTTCTCAGGGGTTTACCAGAGCCAAGTCTGGATTTCCAGGGAAAATGTGTGTATGTAAAGGCACACACTCTTGGTACTGATAACTGCACCATACCCTCTTCATGCCTGTGTGAGAAGGCTGTCCACTAAAAATCAGAAGAAGAAAGTTATGAGAAAAGCTATGAGGGTCACATCTCAATAACATTCCAGACGCAAGACCTGCTTGTCTTTGTTCTATTGTTTTTTTCATGTTATTTGTAACCCTTTTATCTCATAGCAGAAACTGTCAAATGACTTTATGAGAGACGAAGGCAAAGCCTAGAGTTTTAGCAGAAATATCAGAGGAGCAAATTCAGAACCTGTTTGATTTCATGAGAATTGTATAAATGAACTAATAAACATTATTTGTCATGACTACTTAGTCTTTTTGGCTGTCTTTTACATTTCAGAGTCTATTTATTCATTTATAGTTGTGACCCTATGGAAATAAACCTTTAGAACAAATACAGTGAGAAATATAAGTATTAAATAATTTAACACATAGCATACAAAGCATGTGAAAACTACGGAGGAGTATCAATAGTAACAAAAACATAAAATTAAAAAAAAATAAAATAAATTTCTGAAGTCACCTGTTTTCCAAAATTGCTTACAGAAGCTTTCCTAGCAGATTTAAATATCAATTTCATTATTATCTTCAATTCCTTGCTTCTCTTCTCGGTGAAAAGAGTATTTTCTGTTAAAGATTACTTTTGGGGGTGACCGGGTGACTCAGTCGGTTGTGTCTGACCCTTGATTTCAGTTCAGGGTCGTGGGATCGAGCCTGGCATTGGGCTCTGTGCTGAGGGTGGAGACTGCTTAAGATTTTCTCTTTTTCTTCCTCTGCCTCTTCCCTCACTCACTCTCTTTCTCTCTCTCTCAAATTAAAAATAATAATAATAATAAAAACATTTAAAGAAAGGAATTGCAGGACAAATTTGGGTAAGAGGAAAAGATCCACGTGGCCCTGAATATCTTAACACCTAAATAAAACCCAGTTATTTCAAATCCTGCTTGTGTACACGCTGTTCTCTCTCACTCTAAACAAATAAATAAATAAATAAATAAATAAATAAATAAATATTACTCTTGAGCAGACTTTGGATCAACTCCTGACTACTCCTCAAACTGTTTCAAGTTTTTATGCTATTAATTCTCCCATCACATACAGGTAACCACTTCCATTTAAAATGTGTTATCCAAATGTCTATCGACAGATGAATGGATAAAGAAGATGTGGTGTATATATACAATGGAGGATTACTCAGCAGTCAAAAAGAAGGAAATCTTGCCACTTGTAACAACGTGGACGGAACTAGAGTGTATTATGCTAAGTGAAATAAGTCAGTCAAAGAAAGACAAATATCATATGATATCACTCATATGTGGAATCTAAGATACAAACAAAGGAACATAAGGGAAAGGAAGCAAAAATAATATAAAAACAGGGACGGGGACAAAACATAAGTGACTCTTAAATACAGAGAACAAAGTGAGGATTGCTGGAGGGGTTGTGGGTGGGGGGATGGGCTAAATGGGCAAAGGGCATTAAGGAGGACACTTGTGGGGATGAACACTGGGTGTTACATGTAGGGGATGAATCACTGGATTCTACTCCTGAAATAATTACTGCACTAATGCTAACTAACTTGGATGTGAATTTTTAAAAAATGAAACAAACATATTACTTTCCAGGGGCACCTGCGGAGCTCTGTCGGTGAAGCATCCGACTCTTGATTTTGTCTCAGGTCATGATCTCATGGTTCTTGTGTTTGAGCCTTGCATTAGGTTCCGTGCTGACCCTGCGGTGCGGAACCTGCTTGGGAGTCCGTCCCGTTTCTCTCTGCTCCTCCCCTGCTCGCTTTCTATCTCTTTCTTTCAAAATGGACATGAACACACCTGTGCATCTCTTCCCATCTGCTTCTACTCATGTACCCTTTCAATTCACACCTTATATAGGTTTCTTTTCAAAGTGAATGTACTTGAGGGAAGAATTTATACGGATTATGTACTTTCTCACATTCCAATACTCACTCAGAACATTGTTGTTTGCCTTTTCTTTTTCTCCTCTTTATCAAGACTGCTTTTGTTTAAAACACTAATGGTCTATTTGTCATTCATTGACTTTGATTTTTTTTTTATATATGTGTCTGTGTTAGGCAGTCTGTTTAATCCATAAATCCAGTTTACTTCAATATTTATATGATTTGTCCTATGGACAGAATTTTTCTATGTTACTTATTTCCTGCTTCTTGACACTTTGCTGTCGTCGTCGTCATCATCATCATCATCATCTTTGGATATGGTATTATTTACTTTGAATGGTTCTGCTCTCTCTTGGTTTTCTTCCTACCACCCAGGTCCTGTAGTTTTAGTCTCCTTTATGGATCTCTGATTTCTCCCTCATCTTTTTCAGCTTTAAATTTTCATTAAAGAGCATTCATTCCATTTAGGACGACATTTGATTTATTGACATAGGTGTGTTTTGTCTCAGCTGGCGGCTATATCCTCACTGGTTCTCCAATTCCCTTAACGCCTGCCTCATCCATCTTTGCTTTTGTATAAAATAAGTGAAAACATCTGAGAATCGCTTATATGTTCATATGTAAATATATAGCTATTAGAACTCATTCATTCTTGTGATGGGTGTAAGATCTGTGTTTAAAGTCTTTTCTTTTGTCTTTGTCTTTGTTTTTGTTTTGTTTTGTTTGTGCGTGGATGTCCAGTTGGTTTAGCATTATGTGGTGGGAAGACTACCCCTTCTCCTTCGAATTGCCTTTTTTCTTTCTCAAAGATCAGTCAGCTGTACTTACGTGGACCTACTTCAGGGCTCTCTGTTTTGTCTGTTCCCTCACCCATACCACATTGTCTTGAGTATTAGCGTTTTCGTAAGTCTCGAAGTCAGAGAGTCTTGGTCCTCCACCTTTGTTCTCCTTCAGTAATGTGTTGGCTATTCTGAGTCTACCTTTTGGGGGTTTTGTCTGTTTGTTCCATTAGTTCTTGAGAGAACTGGGTTGAAATCTTGCAGTGTTTTGTATACATCAGTTAAAACTTGGGCGTGTTATGTTTTTCAAATCTTATATATATCCTTACTAAATACTTTTTTTTTTTTTTTTTAATCTGTGGTAAAGAAACCTTTTGCTGTAAGATAGATAGGAGGCCTGGGCTCAAATATCTTCTATTACACCCTTTATATATTTGCCATCTGGCACGTTTTTCATCTGTAAGTCTCAGTTTCCTGATTCATAAGATTGGGATGATAATAGCTGTAGCTCCTAGCTGTTTTAGGATTAAACAGGATCGTATGTTTGAAACATTTAGAAGAATGGCTAGATCAGAGTAAGTGTTCCATTGAAGTTAGCTATTGTTATAGACGAGAAGAAAAATCTTAAGCTTCTTGTAAACAGTGGAACATTATATGACTTAAAAGTAGTCTTATTATAAATAATGATGATACGATGTAGAAATGTTGGCGATTGAAATGCATACTATTCATACATATAAGATTAACTTCTTTACCTCCTTAATCTATTTTCCTTTTTATGTCTTTAACCCTTTCCTTTTTTTTTTGTAAATTTTTTTAAATGTTTTTAAATTATTTTTGAGAGAGAGAGAGAGTCAGAGCACAAGTGGGGGGAGGGGCAGAGAGAGAGGGAGACACAGAATCAGAAGCAGGCTTCAGGCTCTGAGCTGTCAGTACAGAGCCCCATGTGGAGCTCGAACTTATAAGCCGTGAGATGGTGACCTGAGCCAAAGTCGGACACTTAACTGACTGAGCCACCCAGGTGCCCCTCTTCCACACTGTTCTATTCCCTTCCGTTTTCATCCAATTCTCTACACACTTTCTTTACGATCTTCCTTTCTTTTTGCCTGTTCTACAAGTCAGGTTGACTTAATTGGTTACAAGTAACAGAAACAGAATTCAATCTGGCTTGGGAAAGTGGGAAAACTTTTGGAAATATACTTGGTTATTATGTATAATTGAAGAAGAGTTTGAATAAGCAAACCATAGGAAAGTTAGCGACAGAGCTTAGCCACAGGGAAAATGAGCTATGGAATTCAAGTCTACCAGCTGCCTGCACTGCTTTTCTCTGCCTTTCTCTTTCCATGTGGGTTTTATTCCTTTTTTTTTCATGAAGATAGATTCCTTCCATATAATTGCTAACACTGACAACAACTACTCTCAGGCTTTCATCTTATAGCTTTTATTATAGGAGAGGTTCTTATCTAATTTTTACTAGAAAATATAATAAATAAGGTCTAGCTAGGGAAGACTAAGCCCTCAAAATATGGCCACCTTAGCTATAAGTGTATATTTTGAAGGGTCGGAAGTTTTCAGATGGAAGGATCCATGCTGGCTGACAAGAGCATAGATGCCCCTACAATTATTCACTAATTTTTCCTGCACAAACAAAGGTGCCACAAATCAAATATATTCCTCAAGAAAGCATAGAGATTTTTTTTTAAAAACCTGAACAAAATAATACCAAGCACATATTTAAAATTCACTCTTTGTCAAGTGCTATTATAAGTGATTTGTATGTGTTAATCAAATCTATTCTCAAACCAACAAGGTAGATGGCAATATTTCATATATTTCATAGAAGAAAGAAGAGGCTAAGTGAAGCTTTGCAAAGTCGTGGAACTTGTCAGTGACAGAGCTGGAATTTGAACTCTGACACCTTAATGTCAGAGTCCATGCTCCCAAACACACTAGCATATGTATCTTCTCACATACCTGCTCATCTAATGGCAGGTAAGATTATACTAGAAGCCTTGGAAAATAGTGAATAAAAAAAATTAACGACTCCATATTCATACAAAATATTCTGGAATTCAGAAGACTATACCGGCATATATATATACATATACACACACGGTATATATATATACATATATATATATATACCCGAAATATATACCCGATATATATATATATATATACCCGATATATATACCCGATATATATATATATATACCCGATATATATACCCGATATATATACCCGATATATATACGATATATATATATATATCATATGTAAACTATACAGTTTTGTGGTAGAATTGCAGTGACAGCTAAAGAACATGTTCTTTGGGGAGTATATGTAAGGGACACAACTCAGATTTAAGGCCGAACCAGAAGAGCAATTCCAGTGGATTTCTAGAATTACATCTTGATATATAGCAGAAGTCTCAGATTGCTTTTTGAATATGTTGCAAATCAGTTTCCAAGAGAAATAGTGTCTGAGACAGAGATTATTGTATCAAAAATGCTCTTGGGACCAGATCTCTGTGGGAAAAAAGACAGCATTGGATCCAACGAGCTGCAGTGAACTCACAACCAACTTCAAGCTTTAGCCAACTTCATGGGAATCTCTGAAGCTGGGAAGGTCCTTCAGAATAATCCCCAATGGGGGGTGAGTGCCAGGTCTTTATCTCTCTCGTATCACCCAGACAAGGGATGTAGCTATCCAGTAGGAAGGGTAGTGATCCCCGGTGAGGCAGATGTCTTTGGCTGAGGGCAATTCTTCTGGGTGGAAATCTCAGGGATGTCATGCATCAACATTCCTGAAAGGGGAATCAGGGCACAGCACAGGATTCATGATAGAATAAAGAATTCAGAGCCAAAGCATAAAAGACTCTTAAAAACTGAGAACAAACTGAAGGTCGATGGGGGGTGGGAGGGAGGGTAGGGTAGGTGATGGGCATTGAAGAGGGCATCTTTTGGGATGAGCACTGGGTGTTGTATGGAAACCAATTTGACAATAAATTTCATATATTAAATAAATAAATAAATAAATAAATAAATAAACATTAAGAATTCAGATCTGAAGGATTGAGTTAGAATTGGTCAGAAGTCAATGTTATGCATAAGAAGTTTTCAACAGAGAAAACAGCACATAGAAAGGAATACTCACTAAGTAATCACTCAACTTTTGACTGAAAGGAGATGGAATAAAGCTCTTTTTTTTTTCCTATTTGAATCGAGTGATTAGAATCATGGACTAAGTCCAGTGATATGGCTGGACATCTAGTTGGCTGATAACTCCACTCAGTGGGGAATACAGGAGGAATAAAAGCTTTCTGGAATTCCAGAATGACAAATTTTTGGTATAATAAATTTGGTATATCTGAAATATCCAGCTGGTAACATGCTCTAAAATCAGAGTCCAGTTGGTTTAATGAGAATAGAATGCTCAGACCCTTCCATTTTATAAACTTCTCTTTTTAACTCAACAATAGAGCAAACGTAGCTTAAACAAAAATTCTCATAAAATTAGTTCTGCAATTGTACTTTATTTTTACCTGTAAAAATAGCCTCTAAAAAATACTCCCAAATGAAATAGAAGGGAATGAGAAAAAAAACCCACTATTGAAAAGTCCTCTCCTACAAATTCAGATTCATGTTGCTGTTAATGCCTCTCAGTCTGTGAATGGACCAGAGAGAAAGTAAATAAACACACACACACAACCGACAGCATGGAATTAAGAGAACATATGATGATGTAGTTCTTCCTAGGCCCTACCAAGGTGTTCCAAAATTCATTGTTCCAAAAATGTCTGTGGAAAAGATAGAAGAAGGAATGTTGGGGGATTGTGAGAGACTTATACCGACTTAGCCGTAAATCAAAAGACATTTTCTCTTCTTCATTTCATTTCTCTAGTCCCAGCCAGTGATATATTAAACGTTCTGATTAAGAAACTTACAATCTACTCTTCTTATAAACATTAAAAAAAAACCCATTCAGCAACAGTGTTACTGAAAATAGAACACAGCAACAAATGGGAGAGTGGGTATGAAAAATTTGTGAGCATAGAAACATCATTTTGCCTATATTTACATAGTTTGCACACTTGGAATGGAGTGAAAAGCAAACACGTTTCAATCAGTTGGAGACCAAAATAAAAGCCACTATAACTGTCATATGTCACTTTCATTTCTCTGTGGCGAGATGTCAAGATCACACCCACTATCTGCTTGTGCAACTGATAACTATTTTGCTGACATGTTGTGCAGGTATAATACACGTTTATATACGATACAAAAATACAAAGTCAGCAAAATATAGCTGACAATCTCCTTTCATTGGTAAAGGTTAGTAAAGGAGGATCCTGCTGGAGAAGAAGATCCGAGCAGCAGCAATATCGAAATGAAGCATATGGATAAATGGAGCCACAGAAGAATGCATTGTTATATAGTCCTGTAGAAGGAAAGAAGGAGGAAAATTGATATCTTAGGAACTTTTGGAATACAGTATTTCAAGAATGATGGAATGATAAATATGGCGAATGCTAAAGAATATCCATTGGATTTAGCCGCAGGGATACGATTTGTGATCTTGGCTTTACCAGTTTTAATGAGACGGTAAAAGAACAAAAGTTAGGTCCACCCACGTTGTTGCAAATGGCATGATCTCATTTTTTTTTTTTTTTTAATGGCTTGTAAGTGAAGTAGGTCAGACTGAGTGAAAGATACGGTTTCACGGATACGTGGAATCTAAAAAAAAAGCCCCCCCCAAAAACAAACACCAAAACAAAACAAAAGAATAAATAAACAAAAAGCAGAAACAGAGCCGTAAACACACAGAACAAATTGATGGTTGCCAGAGGGGAGGCAAAATGAGCAAAATGGTGTAAGGAGAGTGGGAGATACAAACTTCCAGCTATGGAATGAGTAAGTTACAGGGATGAAAGGCACAGCATAAGGAATATGGTGTTGAAATAGCATCGTAGGTGAGAGCTTGTGGCTCCACTTATGGTGAGCACAGTATGTTGTATAGACTTGTGGAATCACTCTGTCAAATACCCGGCACTAATGCAGCATTGTATGTCAACTACACTAAAAAAAAATGTTTTTAAAAAAGAACAAAAGTTAGGTTATAGTGGCTTATGAGATGGAGAAAGGAGGTTTAGATAAGTCTTCCCCCTCCCCGCACCAGGATGTTTAAACATAAGGAGAGATTGATTGGGCAATACCTTGAGAAGGTGATGGGTTTGGGGTAGATTGACTTATTGGTCACCCAACATCCTCTCTAGTCAGCAGACTTCTAAACCAATATGGTCACAGTGGTGTCTTTATTTTTCTGTTGTGAGATAGTTCAGGGCTTAAATAGCTTCAAGGCTTTGGTAAGGAGACAATATCAATGACGTTGCAAAGTATGTGAACAAAAAATGGCTATTTTAGGTGGAAATTATAGTTTGCATGTCAGTATGGCTGACTAAATATTTTAACTGAAAAACATTTGCAACACTTAGTAGTTTGTCTTCTCTTAGAATTTTAGAGAAAGATAGTTGTAACAGCATGGTCACATTCGTCCTCAATTCTGGACTTGTGCTTGCTTTTGTTTAATTGAAGAAATATTAAATGAATATGTCTGAAACCTTGGTTTAACTCAGTGCCTATCATGGTATCTTGTAGATGATTCAAACTGTCTTATTTACTCCTACGTGATTAAGCCAAATATACAGCTTTCATTTCTGTTTCTCATTTTTCTCTTACAGCAAAGATCATACCTGCAATTCACACAGTAAAATTAGTTCTTGATTGTATATGAAAGAAAGAAAGAAAGCCAAAAAAATAATGCATAAATGCCATGAAATTAAGACATAGATTGCCCAAGGATTTTTTTTTTATATTAACCCAGTTATATTCAGGTGAACTCAAGGAATACTTTTATAACCCATGTTACATATTTGGCCTCTACTTTTAAGGATCTATGAATATATATTAGTGAATAATAAGGTTGCTCTTCTCTATATGGAGAAGGTAAAGTCATGGAAACTAGAAAATTGTAACTTCAAAAAGAAGACCCAAGTCAATGAGTAGATCCTCTCAGAGTCCATTTTGTTTACCTTCGCTTTACAAGGAAATATGGAAGATGTCTGGGAACTGAGGCTATCATACTGAACTAGCTGTTTGTCACTAAACAAGTAACAACACTTAGGGATCTTCTCAGTTACTTCCTCAAAAACATTGACTCAGGGCTGTCAGTCAGGAAGAAGGGAATGCAAAAAAGCCTAGTGCTGTGGGGACTAGACACACACTTAAAATAAAAAATACTTTTAGGGACATATAAGATTCTTCAAAAATGGCCAATCTCAATGTGAAATTGAAGCTAAAATGGTAGTGGTGGGCTTTGTGGAACAGTAAAATTCTCGATATTTTGGTGTATCATTTGCCAAGGAAAACCCATACCATTCAATCTATTCTCTCTCTCTCTCTCTCTCACCTACAGTTTTCTATCTATCGTCTTTGTATCTACTTATCTATCATCTATCATGTATCCACCATTAGCATCATCTAAGAGCTTGGAACATGTCTGGCATTAAATGCTGAGTAAAGGTGGTTAAAATAATAAGATAATAAATCTTAGAAAGATAAATAAAGATAATAAATTTATTATCTCTTACATTATTATGCTTTCCCCATTATATTCCTTACATCTAATACTTACTGTAATGTAAGCATAACACTATATTTAATTTCCTCTTTGTTTTGAACAAATTGAAGGTGTCTCATTGATGCTACACTCTTTGCCTTTCTTTTATCATTTTTATTTTATTTTTCTAAGCCCTAGAACATTCATGTTCTGTGCTAAAGGATAAAAAATCCTAGAACTCATGGTTCTAGAGATAGAACAGATTGACTAATTAAAATCATCCCACTAAAACTGAATGTCTAATATGTAAGAAACATTTTTTTTATTCCTATGTGTGCTTTCAATTAAGAAAGGGAGATAAATAGGGAGCCAAAATCAAAGCTAGAAAGCCAGTGTTGTAGTTATTGATGGATTAAGACTCGAGTGGGGGCTATGAAGCAGTTTTCATAAGTTTTAGTTTAATGAGGGCTGAGAATACTTACCTAACTCTTAATAGGTAATGCACTGCATCAAAGTGATTGAAATATTTCTTATCACTCAGGAAGTCTTCTGATAATTGATTATGCACAGCCATAGCAGAATGTGAGGAAACATGAAAAAAATGCATTGAAAAGTGTTATTTTATATCCTCATGTAGTCTCTTGCTGATTCAGTGAGCCCATCTGAATTATGTTGTTAGAGAAATTTTACTAGACTCTTTCATCATGTTACCAAAAAGTTAAGGAAAAGATAAGGGTTTTATGTAGACAAATCCCAGCACTTGGCTTTCATTCCTTAAATATTCATTTAATATAAACTAGTTAGGAGTTTGGTGTAGAGTCTATCTGGATGAAAGTGAAATAAGTAAGAAAACTTTTTATGAATAATAATAAGTGAAAATTTTACTGAGTTAAGCTTTTACTGTCATATTTTAAAATAACACACAAACTTACAAAAATATGAATAGTCGTTCTCATTCAAATGACATTGCTTTTTTTCTTTTCTTTCTTTTCTTTTTCTTTTTTTCTTTTTAAATTTAAATTGTAGTTAACTTACAGTGCAATATTGGTTTCAGGAGTAGAATTCAGTTGATTCATCATTTACGTACAACACCCAGTGTTCATCCCAACAGGTGCCCTCCTTAATACCCATCACCCATCTAGCCCATCTCCTACCATCTTCCTCCATCAACCCTCAGTTTGTTATTCGTCGTTAAGAGTGTCTTGTGGTTTGTTTCCCTCTCTTTTTCAAGTGACATTTCAAATAATCTAAGAAAAGACAGTTTGTTTTATAATAATTGTATAATTTGGAAAATTATAGAATTGCGTATTCCCTTCACACTATATACCAACATATACCCAAAAAGGAAAATAAAATGAGAAATATAAACTGAAAAAAAACAATGAAAATGCAGTAACAGAATCAGAATGTGAAGGACTTTTCAAAGCAAAAAAATGCTTTTTTTTTTCAAGCAAAAAAATGTGAAAGATTTTTTAAAGCAAAATCTTTTCAGGAAATTTGTGATGGTTTATCATTAAACTCTGACAAAAATTAAGTTTTAAAAAAGGAAGACAAAGATACACTGAAAAATATACTTATAAGCTACATGATAGACATGAGTTAATATCTTAACATCTAAATATGTCTTGTACATACATAAAAAAATAATGAAAATCTCAAAGTCATGTACAATTCACCCTTATCTGTGGGAGATAAGTACAAAATCCTATATATACTGTTTTCTCTATATATACTACCACTAATTAAGTTCAATTTATAAGTTAGACACAGTAAGAGATTAATTACAATAACTAATAATAAAATGGAAAAATTATAATAATATACTATAATAAAAGTTATGTGAATGTGGTCTCTCTCAAAATATCTTGTAGGGTACTCATCCTTCTTTTTTTTGTTTGTGTGTGTGTTTATGTTTGGTTTTTTTTGTTGTTTTTACTTATTTTGAGAGAGAGAAAGCACGAGTATGGGAGGGCAGAGAGAGAGGGAGAGAGAGAATCCCAAGCAGACTCCATGCTCAACATAGACTCTAATGCAGGGCTAGATCTCATGACCTTGAGATCATGACCTGAGCTGAAATCAAGAGTTGGACACCTAAGCAACTGAGCCATCCAGGAGCCCCTCATTCTTGTGCTGATGTGAGATGGGAAAATGCCTATGTGACGAGATGAAGTGAGGTGATTGAGGTAGGCACTGTGACTTAGTGTTAGGCTACTTCTGACAATGTCAGATGGAGGATCATCTGCTTCCAGACTGCAGTTGACCTTGGACATCTGAAACCACAGATGGGGGTTGGGGGGGGGGGGGGTGACGACTGTATATACTTTCTGAGGCGCCGGGGAAATATTGTGAAGGAACAGACAGTGGCACAAAATGATATTCTAACAATGATAAGAATCTTTATAAGAATCTCACAATAGTGTAGTTTTTAATCTTTCTTTAAACATTTAAAAGAACTATATAACAATAGATATAGAGAAACAATGGAGGACTAAAAACTGGATAGGATACATAATGCTAGAATGACACTTTGTGGTCAAGAAGAGGTAATAAAAGAAAAAGAGATTAATGTGTAACTTTAAAACCCTCTGCTTGGTAATATTGGCAAGTGTTTTTGTTATTCTGTCACTGAAATAAATGCTGGACAGGGACCAAATTTTTAGATGTTTTCTCTTACATTTTGCAACAATCGAGAAATAATACCTGTTTCAATCTGTATTTGAATTCAGATGAGACGTGATTCCACCAGATGTATAAGTAAAAGGGATTCTTTACCTCCTCCTAGATTCCATTCTAGAAAATTAACTGAAGTTGAACATAAAACCAGTGAGTTCATGCTTGTTTGGGTAGAGAGAAGTCGTCAATGGTTGTTGGTAATAAAAATGCATTTTGTAACCCTTAGTTAGCTGATTCAAAAAAGAAGCAGATAAATGCACGTGAAGCGGGGAGGGTGTTATAATATGTTAGACAAAATGACATTTAAAAACCAAAACAGGGGCACCTGGGTGGCTCAGTTGGTTTAGCATCTGACTTTGGCTCGGGTCATGATCTCGCAGTCCGTGGGTTCGAGCCCTCTGTCAGACTCTGAGCTATCAGCATAGAGCCTGCTTCAGATCCTCTCACTCTCTGTCCCTCCCCTGCTTGTGCTCTTTCTTTCACTCTCTCTCAAAAAGAAACATTAAAAAAAAACCCACAAAAAACCCTTTTCTGTCTCCCAAATCCATTCATTGAAGGTGCTGCATTGCATTCTCTTGACAGAAGAGGCCACTCTTGACCTAGGAACCCAAAAAATCAACCAACTACCACTCCACTCTTTAAAAAGTGTGTCACGTATTTTCAGATATTACAGGAAGAACATAGAAAATGAGAATTCAAACATTTAAGCTGATGAAAATTCTCCCACAAAAACCAAACATGAAACATAAGAAAACCGTAATACAACACTCTAACCTGATTTAAACACCCTAAGAAACAAAAATTACGCAATTGAATAAAAAATTCACAACTTTAGGAGCAAACTAACATAGAAAAAAGTGCCACAATTCTCCCTTCTCCCGTTGTTATTCATGTATTATTATAGGGAATTTTATCATATAAATAACAGTTTATCGCTACAAGCTTCTTCCTCATAGCATCCTTTATTTTATTCTCTTTCAGTATCAGTGTCCCCGAATAAATATTTATTACACTCACTTTTTATCTTCATGTAAAGTTTTTCAGAAAATATACAATGTTGGATAACTTCTAACCTCAATAAATTTTCACTTCCCAGTTTTTATTTACATCTATCATATCAAAGGACACATTTGTGTTCTTCTGACCATTAAACTCTACCTAGTTTCTTCTTTTTATGTGTATTTTCACACATCTGGATACTTTGTCATGTAATTGATGCTGGCTGAGCCCTTTATAAAATGTTAACAGAAGTACTACCTCTGATGATCATAGACTTCAGAAAAATTGACTTCGGGAAAAACGGACCAATAAAATAGAAAAAGTCCCAAATCAGATGGTGAAGATTACCTCAACTTAGAAAATAAAAGTAAGAAGTAAGAATGTGGCTCTGAAGTTTGAGGAACTAATTGTAGTTTTGATTCCTGAAAGAATTTTCAATAAAGTTACCGCTGATAGGTGTTCTGTTTCTTTTGCTTTGACAACTAAGCAATTTTTAGTTTTTTTCTTAGATGGCTGTGACTGTCTATGCTTTTAACAAAATTCAGTTTAATTGCAACTTACCCCCTGCAATAGATAATAGGCATGTAGACCTATACTTGCTGTCATAAGAAAATTATTTCTTAGAAGAAGAAATTTCCAAATATAACCAAGTATAGAAGTGCGATGATTGAATTTTATTGGGTTTTTTGTAACATTGATGCCAAAAGAACAATCAAAGATTCCCAAAAGACAAAGAAAATAATTAAATAAAAAAATAATTACCATTTTAATACTTGTTAACTGAATTCACTAATGTGACTGTAATTTAAAACGAGCAGTTTTTAGTTTGAATTGCAGATGGTTGAGTCTAGTGTTGAGGAGGGCTGCCAGTAAAAGTAGAAAAGACAGGGGCGCCTGGGTGGCTCAGTTGGTTAAGCGTCCGACTTCGGCTCAGGTCATGATCTTGAGGTTTGTGAGTTCGAGCCCCGCGTAGGGCTCTGTGCTGACAGCTCAGAGCCTGGAGCCTGTTTCAGATTCTGTGTCTCCCTCTCCCTGACCCTCCCTGTTCATGCTTTTCTCCCTGTTCATGTTTCTCTCTGTCTCAAAAATAAATAGAAGATTAAAAAAATTTTTTTAAATAAAAATAAAGTAGAAAAGATGGAAATCCAACTGTATTAACCATTAAAGTTTTTCCATTGTGTTTATTTAAAAAATACTGGATTCTAATTGCTTGTATTTTATATCTTCCACAAACACTTCTCTCTTTTTTAAAAGCTTTTTTTATTTAAATTCCAGCTGGTCAACATACAGTATAATATTAGTTGCAGGTGTACAATATAGTGATAATACTTCCATGCATCACCTGGTGCTCTTTTTCTTCATTCACTTTAAAAATTATGACTGCTAGAAAAGTAAAAAAAAAAAAAGATACTTACCTTGGTTATCCCTTAAGCATTATTTTGTGCTTTAATACCTGCGATAGAGAGTAAGTAGAAGTTCTAGGAAGTAGCATAAATTCTACCCCACTTACTTATTCACTGAACTAACATTTAGTAAGTTAGTATATGCAGCTTATTACTGTGTTAGTCCTATGTTGCAAAGATAAGTAAGCATAGCTCATCAAGACACTTGGGGTCTTTGGGAAAATAAGGCATACTCACCATGGTGTAGTGTGATAAGATATGGGTTAAGGTGAGTCCAGGCTGTGTTAGCAGCATACGTCACACAAAGGCAGGCTGTGGAAAAGTATTCTGCAACTAACTTTCTGTGATATTGAAGATTTAACCACATGGAAGGGAGTAAAGAGTATTTCAGACAAGACACCACATGTTCAAAGATACCCTGTTTTCTGTTTCGATGTTTTTCATAGGCTCTGTCAAGTAACAACAGCAGAAGGATAAGATACTTGTGGATTCTCAGGGCATAAGAGGCATTGAAAAGAGGGGGTGTAACTCCTGTACACAGAAGCACTTAGAAGTGAAATGTGACCAATAGAGTCGAGTGTATGCAAAAGCTGAATGTGTGTATAACAGAAGAGTAGATGGAGAAATCACTCTGAGCGTGAGTTGGTGGGTGTGTGCCACAGCATGCCTGCTCACACCTGTAGGTACAGAGCAAGCAGTAGCACTGCCAAAGCTGTGATGTGGTAGAAACTCTGTGGCTTTCAGGGACGTGTGGCTCAGCCTGGGAGGTCAACATTGTCAGAGGGGCTGTTTACTGACTATGCAGTTGAAATAATGGCCTGAATGATGCGTGGATTGCGTAATGGAAAGGTCCGAAGTGAAGCTGTTTCTGTAAATATATCTCTTGACAACAGAAATCCTACTAAGAGCGAAATGAGGAAGTTTCAGGGCAATGGAGTCAATAAGATACTAGCAGAGAAAATGGGATGGAACTAAAGATATTCACAAATATATTATAAAAGAGGAAGGCTAACCTTCCATTTTTATGAGCATACAAAATTTGGCCATGCGTACATATGTGGAGGGGATCAGGAAGTTTAGGGATTGTGTCGATAGGGCTTGTGTCAAAATTCAATCACTTATTAAACATAATATTAAATCCATGAATTAATGTTTTATCATTGATTTCATTTATAAGGACAATAAAATAAATATGAAATTTGGAATCACAAACTGGATTTGCCAGAAAGAAATTTAAATATACTGTGTGAGCCAGTGACTAAAGGTGACTTTACAAATCTGTTGAAAACATTGAATATCTTATTCCTCTGAGGAAAGTTGTTTTCTTAAAAAAAATTAATGACACCAGGCAGATGGCCAAAAATTAACAACTCAGGAAACAACAGATGTTGATGAGGATGCGGAGAAAGGGGAATCCTATTGCGTTGTTGGTAGGAATGCAAACTGGTGCAACCACTCTGGAAAACAGTGTGCGGTTCCTTGAAAAATTACAACTAGAACTACCCTATGATCCAGCAACTACACTGCTAGGAATTTATCCAAAGGATACAAAAATGCTGATTCAAAGGAGCACATGAAATGTGTATAGCAGTAGGCAATACTGATGAATGGATTAAGAAGATGTGGTATATATATGTGTATACACACACACACACACACACACACACACACACACAGAGAATGGAATACTACTCAGCAACGAAAAAGAATCAAATCTTGCCATTTGCAACAATGTGGATGGAACTGGAGGGTATTATGTTAAGTGAAACAAGTCAGTTAGAGAAAGAAAGATGCTATAGGATTTCACTCATATGTGGAATTTGAGAAACTTAATAGATGAACATAGGGGAAGAGAAGGACAAATAAGATAAAAACAGGGAGGAAAGCAAACCATAAGAGACTTTTAAGTGCGGAGAGCACACTGAGGGTTGATGGGGGTGGAGGGGTGGGTTAAGTGGGTGACAGGCACTAAGGAGGGCACTTTTTGGGATGAGCACCAAGTGTTATATGTGAGAGATGAATCACTGGGTTCTACTCCTGAAGCCAAGA
This sequence comes from Herpailurus yagouaroundi, assembly GCF_014898765.1. Classification (NCBI taxonomy): domain Eukaryota; kingdom Metazoa; phylum Chordata; class Mammalia; order Carnivora; family Felidae; genus Herpailurus; species Herpailurus yagouaroundi. Next base: position 36,943,619 of record NW_024412407.1, read on the forward strand.
CCACACTGTATATTAGCCAACTTGAGAATAAATAAATAAATAATAAATAAATAAATACCATTTAATTAAACATATGAGATCTATGTGTGCACATGTTGTGGGTTTTCCTGTATGTATAAAATTTTATATGTTTTCATACTGGTTTTGGTAGTATGAAAACAGTATTAAAAAGACTAATTTCTTTTTCTTTTTCTTTTTTTTCCTGGTTGAAAGTGATATGTTCCAAAAGTAATTTGTATTGCTAATTAGCTTTTGCATTATAGAACCAGAGAAGTATGTCTTACAATTTGAAATTTGCTACATAAAGGTAAGATTTGTGGGGGATTAATATATAAAAACGCTATTTACTAAGTTTTTGTATTTAAATGATGTGTTTAATGTTTAGTTTTTTGTTTTTTAGTTCTTGTTTTTTAGTTCTTTGTTTTAGTTCTTTTCATTTTTGGAAAATGGGTTTATCAAAACCCTTTAGTCTAACAGAAGTGAGCATCTTTGGCATACCAGATACAAGATCCAACTACAGATTCGCTGAGAAAGGAAAAGGAAATACAAGACTAAATTCCTAAAAGCTCTCACAGGCAAGGTTTTCTTGAAGATGTAGTTTAAAATCTTGCTAAATTCTAGAAAAATCCTGACTCAAGATTATATAAATTGGCATTTCAATTCTTTGGTGTGTGTAAACTTGGGGAATTTGGGAAAAATCTTTGCTGTTTTAAAGAACTAATAATAAAAGATGAAGCCTAATGGAATGGTATGTGCCATTATAAATCCAGAAAAAAATTGCAAAGCACCCTATACTCTCATAATGAAGGGTAAATTGTTGCTTACCTTTGAATGATTGTACTAGGACCTAGTAAAGTGGGAAGTTTAACTCATGAATTATAATTCAATTGGAGCTCTATTGATATTTCAATTAAATCTAGTCTTATTGGGAAATTTATTTGTTAATGCTTATTTGAAAAAGAAAAAAAATGTAATTATTGAAATACATTTTGTTACAGAACTGACTTACAGACCTAACTATATACTTAGTCATCTGAGTGGTCAGATTTCAAAGACCTTTTGTGGAATTTTCTGTTTGTCATTTTTCTTCAGGAAATACTGCAGAGATCTTAGCAAGGTTTAAAATGGGGCTTATATGAAAATAATGAGAAAACTGATGTGTTAGTTCATTTAATTTATGCTGATGTATTTAGCAAAAGATTGCTAACTTAGAACCTTTGTATCTGTTCTAAGTCAGACTTAGCAAACAGGAAGCCGTATAGGTTTGTCTTGTTTCTTTAAAAGCAGGCCTTCTGAACAGATAGATCCCAGGCTGGAGTCAAGAAGGCTTGATTCAACATCTTTGTCAGGAACTCAGACAATTTGTTTTCTAGACAACAGTGTGGGTCCACACTAGTCATTTGAAAGCTGTCCTTTACCGTTTTAAGACTCCAGGTTTTTGTAGGATGAATTCCCAAACTCTGGGGATGGGCACCTCATGTTAAACATGTGCAAATGTTAAGTAATCTCTACCTCCATTACTAAATCAGTTCCCAAGAAATGCTTGTGTGTTTCTTGATTTTCCCTATCCTCTTTCCTTGTCACCTCCTAAAGTTCAGTCATTTATTAAACCCTGTACTGCATCACTCCAAAATCTATTTTTATAAATATGATTATTAATTATGATTATTATTTGGTACGTTTTATATTCCCATCATGATGTCTCTTATTAAAACTCTTATCATGCATCTCTTGAATTGCCTCTGGTGCCTTGTAACTCTCTCACATCTTCCTAGCATTTCTTTCTTTTTTTTTTTTAACGTTTATTTATTTTTGAGACAGAGAGAGACAGAGCATGAACGGGGGAGGGTCAGAGAGAGAGGGAGACACAGAATCCGAAACAGGCTCCAGGCTCTGAGCTGGTCAGCCCAGAGCCCGACGCCGGGCTTGAACTCACCGACCGCGAGATCATGACCTGAGCCGAAGTTGGCCGCTTAACCGACTGAGCCACCCAGGCGCCCCTCTTCCTAGCATTTCTTAAAGGTCGGTTTCCTTTCTCTATAACAGGCAGTTGCGTATTTAAAACTCTAAATCAGTCAATATCAGGTGATATATGCAACCCAATAAGCTTCCATTGCCAATGGATCATAACGAAGCTGCTTAAAGAGATACAGGGTTGTTCTTTATCCCTGCTCTCTCTCCAACTTCATTTCCTCTCACTGCCCTCCTAACATTGAATGCTGCCATGAGGACCATAATTGTTTATTTGTGATTTCATGTGGTTTTCTCTGTTCTGCTTTTCCCCTACGTTATGTCATTAACGCGTAATACTTCTTTAGGACTCAAATCCGATACTCTCTCTCAAAATCAAATTGTTCTTAACCTCCTCCCTAGGTCAACCCACACCAGAATTTGATTTTGTGGTTCTCTTTCAAGTTGCACATCCCTGTCATTGCTCCTACACTATTGCAATTATTTCCATTTTTTCCTCATGTCAAACCACTGTATTCCAGCGATTGTCTCTCTTCACTGTACCTTATAAAATCTTCATAATTATGTTTAGTGAATCAATTAATGCATATCAAACAACACACATTTGATTAAGTCTCGTGCTTTTACTTCTTGTAGCTCTCATAGGTCTGGAGGAAACGTTTGGTATAAGTTATAAGTTGTTAGTCATAACTGGGTGATGAATTAATGAATGATATAATGACTAGTTATATTTGATACTTCAACCTCTGGCATGGTGATATAGTTTAATATTATTTATGTTAAATCTCACCAAGGGACATTTATTTTTACCAGAGGAAATCTGCAGATTAAATTATTTATTTAAAAAGAATGAAACTGAATGCAAGAACTGGGGTGGAGGACTAGAGATGTTATGTGGGGAACGTTTGATTTTGTGCTAGGTATAATATGGGTGGGAATGTAATAACTCCTCAGAATAAGTAGCAACAAATATCATTAAATACCTGTTGATGATAAGACTGTGATTTTTAGAAAATTTTCTGTGATGATAGAATGCAATAATGTGGATATGAGAAAAAGATATATGCAATGTCAAGATTCAGCAACCTAGCTCTGAAAGCTAAACTTGAGATAAACTCTAAGCTTGCAGGGTTTGTGACTGAGACAGAAACAACCCCACCATCCTTCCAAATCTTGTACGTTAATGAAGATATTTTTTCAGACGCATTTAAAAATGGAGACTCTGAATGACTCACTTAGAGGCCCATTTGCCCTTTCAGTCAGAGCCCCAAGTGTCCTGCATTCTGAAAGTGTGTGACAAGATAAACGGACTTCAATTGGCCCAGACGTGAGAATTTCCTGTTCAAACCTTAATTGATGCATTGATGGGAAATCTCTTTTTTTCCATGCTTGCTTCACTCTGGGATTTTCCAGGGCAATCTGTGAAGGTCACAGAAAATATGTATTCTTGTCCTGGATTTGGGTTGTCAAGTTTCTCCTTTTATACCCTCGCTATAGCAGGCCTCTATGAGAGTAACCTGGCCTTCCCCCCAAAGGATCCACAGCTTTCTGGCCAACAGAAGGGGTGGTCATTATCTTCTTTTCTCTCCATTAGCCACCTCATTCAGGGGGAGATTACAAATGCTAGATGGGGTGCACTGGAGGCACAACTAATATATAATCAAATTATGGAGAATATTGGTGTTTTTCTTTCAATAATTCAGCATAAAAAATATCTGTAAAGTATAAAAATATTTCTTAAAATATTCAAGTTATTGCCTGTAGAAAATTAGCTGAATACATATACACACTCATATTTCGGTTTGTAAATCAATATAATTTAAAGTGAAACCCACAAACATCATAAGGAGCATTTAATTTTGGATTTTATAATCAGTACAAGGTGTTTTTTACATACTAATATGTTGAATTATATCTCGTTCAACCTTTGTAAATAAATTCTTGCAAAGAAGTTTGCTGCATGATAAAGGCCAAACTTAATTCCTTCTACACTTATGTGGATTGAATAAAAGCACCTTGATTTTTTTAATAAAAATCAGGATGTATTGCTTCTGTAAAATGCTAATTTAAGCTTAGTAATAGACAAAGAACTTAAAAAAATGAACAAACATTGTAAACAAAGTGTATCATCCTGGTTAGAGAGATTCTACTTAATAAACCATTTTATAGAATTTGATATGAATCTGAAATAATAACATGGACTTGTAACTAATAATTAAAATAGCTAATATTTATTGAGAGCTTATCAAATCTGCAGGAAGAAAAATCAAACGCTGAGAAAAGATGGATGAACACAATTGTTTAGCACTCAATTCCAGTTGAGTGCTAAGTGTTACAAGCATCATATTTTATGAGTGCTAAGTGTTACAAGCATTATATTTTACACGTTCTTATTACCATTTTAGATTAGTAAACTAAGATCCTAGATACTAAGTAACTTTTCAAAGGTCACACATTATATGTTTCAAGGCCAGAATTAATTCCAAATCTTTTTGACGGAGAGCCCATTGATTGAATTATTAAATTATATTATCTGGATTATTACAATTACTTGTACAGTTGGCCCTTGGAAAACATGGGTTTGAACTAGATATGTCCACTTACACACATTTTTTTTTAACAATACAGCATCATAAATGTATTTTTTCTTCTTTAAGGGATATGTGAGGTGAAGAGAAATTCCAGGGAGCTCACCGCCGTGTCATTCCTCAGGTCTTGAGGGCTGGGATCTGCCAGCTTTCTCATTACCTTTCTGAATCTTCTCATGTTGTCTTATTATATATAATGCCCAGGAGTTCTAGCTATATTTAGTGGGATGAATAAGGAAAAGTCTGTTTCTTTAAGAAATTTAGAACTAGATCTTTAGATTTTTCAGTTTCAAATGAACACTAATTCTCACCTGCCACCCTCCCCCCAGTTTTATAGAACTAGGTGTCTCTGCATTAGATGTACCATTTATTGTCAAGTACTCTTATCTTGGACCACAGTCCCTGACTTTGCTTAGCTGTAGAGATGAATAACCAAAGAGTAACTTATGCAGAATTGAATGTGGCTAAATACTCAAAGAGGCAGCAAATAAAACCTAAGGGCACTAAAACTTCCATTTTGATAACTGAGCAGGAAATAACCTATGCAGAACTAAACCCTCAAAATGCTTCTCAGGATCTTCAAGGGAATGATAAGAACTAACACTGCAAAGGTAAACCATTTAATAGACACAAGAGTATAACTATTCTAGCATGTGCAGTTGGGGTGCCAAGTTATGGGGTAAGCATAGAGAATAAGTTCACATATTTTTCATTTGAGAGGATCAGAGCTTAAAGTTGGAATACGGTATTCTGATTGAAATCTGAGGACTAACTTTGTTCAGGCGTTGTTATACTTCCTCATCTTTACCAACATCTCACGGAGCATTATGCAATGGCATATTTTAAGAGAAGATTACAGGGGCGCCTGGGTGGCGCAGTCGGTGGAGCGTCCGACTTCAGCCAGG
>NW_024412407.1:36949482-36954027 GCF_014898765.1 Herpailurus yagouaroundi
TTTTTCTTCCTGCATCTTTACCATCATCTCTGAAGAAGCTCAAGGCTGGGATCCTAGGAATCATCCGCCTTATCTTGATAGCCACTGTGGGTAACTGATAGCTGTTATTCCCTGTAAGTCATTTTTGAAAGATGATAAAGGCACTTTTCACTTTAATGATTGTCAGTGCCTCTAAATATTTCACAATATTACACAATAGAACTTACATTTTAATGTATTTTTTTGGACTAAAATTATTCTGAATTTTTCCTAGGTATAATAACAGAATGACCATTGAGAAAATCATATATATGAGAATATTATATATATATATATATATATATATATATATATAATGACTCAAAGACATGCTTTAGGGGACTGAAAGACCTTTGTGAAAAATACAAATTAATTTCTGAGATTGGCTAAAAATTATATTGTAAAGGATGGTGAAGTTTGGTCCTTTGGGCTTTTGAAATATTTTCCCTCCACATCTTCATTTCTTTATTAATTTTTCTTGGAAATATCTATTTTATTTCAGATCATTCTAATCTAAAACAATACATCAAATATCAAACTAAGAAACTAAAATTATTAAGATCTATTTAGATCAGTATTAATTTTTATGAGGACTACTTTAATTTTTTTTAGGTACTGTAATACCAGAGCAGAATAATTCTTCCCTGGTAACAAGGATCTATAAACATATACAATGATTTTCAAAGTTCTGATATTAGTAAAGTTTATATTTTGTGTTCATCTTAGGGTAGACAAAATGATAAATATTTTTTGAGGGAATGTAAATTATAAAATTAGGCAATCCATGTTCATAAATACTGATTAGAGAAAACTGTTTCCTCTTCACTAACAATGTGAAGAAATATTCATTTAAAATTATTATATCCATTGTTGCCAATTGGCTCAAATTTCTTCCTTCCCATTATAAGTGATAAAAAATGTACTATTCTAAAAATGTGATTTTGTTCAATGACTTTCAGGACAAGAATAGATGGGTATTTTTGTTTGTTTCCTTTATATGGACACATAAAGTAGGGGATACGAGACTAACCCTTCTCTGTGAGTGTGTGTGAATGTGTTTTGTTGTATATTACCAGCTTATGAGTGTGCATAGCTATGTTATGTACATGTAATGTTTATAACTATTACAAATAGGTAAATTAATTTTCATTTCAAAAATTCAAACTGTTTTGGATGATAATTTATAATCTTTCCTCAGTGTATCATTGTAGTTATTGTCCAAAAGAGTGGTTAACGTGTCCCAACAATTTTTATTACTTTAATTTTGAAGAAAAAAACACAACACACATGGAATGAGAGTTTGAAGGCCTGTGCTTCTAAGAACTCTAACCTGCTCTACATCGATGATGAAGAGATAATAGTAAGATTTCAAATGTTTCCAGCATTTTGTTAAAAACTTGTTTCAGTCAATATTATATTTTTGGTGTATATTTGCAATTTATTATTTAAAAGCCTATTAATATTCCATTATTTGACTTCATGATATTTTATTTATATATTTTTTACTATTGATGCATGTTTGATAATTTCCAGTTCTTCCTTTTTATAGAAAACCATGCTTCTGTAATTTTTTTTTTGTCTAAAATAAACTTTGCTATTTAATTGACCAGCCATCAAAGAAACTAAACATGATTACGCAGACTGATGCAAAAGTGAATTGAAGCATGTAATTATGAATCAGATCATGAACAGGACTTCCCCTCTCCAGCAGCCCTGCTCCTGCTTCTTTGTATTCTCTTATCATTCCTCCTCCTCCTTCCTTTTCAACCACTGTCCTGACTTTTTGTCTCTTGGTTTGGTTTTGAACTTCATATACATGGAGTCACGCAGCATGCATTTTTGTTCCTCTTTTCATTCCAGTATGCTATTTCTTGGAATTCACCAATATTATCCCATTTATCTATAGTGTGTTAACTCTTACTTCTAAACTGTGTGAATATAACATTTTAAAATACATTCTACTGATGTGTCTTGGGAGTGAGGATGTGAGTCTTATGCCCACAAGAATACAAAGGTTTCCTGGGTCTAGTATTTTTATCATGGGATGTCTTTCGCTGGTCCTACCTCTCTCTGGTAGGATTAGTGATTTCCAAGGGCTAAGGGGAGGTAGGATAGGAAACAACTGTTAATCAGTACAGTGTTTCCTTCTGGGGTGATGAAATTTTCTAGAGTTGGATAGTGCTGATGTTTGCAAGCCGTGTGAATATATTAAAATTCATTGATTAATCACTTCAAATGGATGAATGTTATGCTGTGTGAATGAAACCTCAATAAAGCTGTTAAAAATAAACTCCTGAAATTGTGTTTGCATTTAATCTTTAATCTGTAAAGATTAGTCATTTTTACAATATTGCCTCTTCTGATTTGTATCGTGTTGGATCCTTCCATTAAATAGGTTTTCTTTAATTTCTTCCTATTATAGTTTGTATGTTTCTATACTGAAGTCTTACAGAAATATGAGTATTTCAGTTATGCTTTTGTAAATGGCATCCTTATTTTTAAATTTTTAGAAGCTTTTGCTATTGTAAATAGAAATACAATTGAAGTTTACATGTTGGTATTATATAGAACGACTTTACTGATTTTATGTATTAATTCTACCATTTCAAATAAATGTTCTTCTGGGTGTTTTATATACACAAGCTATTTCAGCTGTAAATAATCACAGTTTTATTTCTTCTTTCCAGGTGTAATTATGTATTTTTTTCTTGACTTATTTTAACAGGCTAGGGTTTTATTTCCAATGTTGAATAGAAGATACAGTAAATGTTCTATATGCAGCATTCCTTATGTTAGGGGTTAATATTTCAATATTTTATCTTCAAGTATGAGGTTTGTTTTAAGGTTTCTTTGTTTAAATCACACTTTTCTCATGTTAAAGCAATTCCATAATATTCCTTTTTTTCTCACAGATTTTATAATCGGTTACATTTATATTATTTTTCCATCAATTGGAATGATGTTTTCTCTGTATAGTACTTATAAAGTAATTAAATTATTCTTTAAAATATTAAAGTCATCTTACACTTCTGAAATAAAACCACAAGGATAATTCTGTATTGTTCTTTTTTTAAAAAATCAGTGCATATATTATACTAAACTAGTCACATTTACATAGAAATGTGCCATTTCCAGCTTCACAGAAAATTCTCTAACTATAGTTTACTTAAAATAGAAGTCAGTAACCAAAAATCTGAAGATCCTTATATAGTTTTAAATTTAGTAATATATTCCTAATTAACACGTCAGCCAAAGAAATGAATATTCACAATGAATATTCACTATTTTTATATGAAGTACAAGGAAAACATAACAGCAAAAATCTGTCTTGTGAGATATAATAGTGTATATAAGAATTTTTTTCTTCACCCATTCACAAAGAGATTAGACTGAGTTTTCATTGATAGCTATGTTTTGTTATCAAGGCTATATTGGGAAGCATATCTCTTTCCCTAGAGCCTGAAAGATTTTATATCCATATAGGTAAATCCTCAACTTTCTTTGTGCAAGAGTACTGCTATAATATATATATATTACATATATTATTACATATTATTATATATTATTATTCCACATATCATTCCATATATATTATCACATATATTACATATATATTATATTTATATTACATATAAATTTATATTACATATATAATATGCATATGTATATTACATATACATATATATTACATATACATATGTATATGTAATATATTACATGTATTACATACATATTATATTACATATACATGTGTATTTCAGATTACTATATATATTATTATATATTATTATTACATATATTATTACATATATATTATCACATGCATATTATTACATGTTACATATATTTATATTACATATAAATTTATATTACATATAAAATGTACATACGTACACTACATATACATATCTATATTATATATAAATATAATATACATGTAATATATATAAATATTTAATTGAAGTATAGTTGACATATATTAGTTTCAGGTGTTTGATATAGTGATTTGACAATTCTGTATATTACTCAATGCTCATGATGATAAGTGTAGTTGCTCTCTGTCACCATACAAAGTTATTACAACATTATTGACTATATTCTCTATGCTGTACTTTTCATCCCTGTGACTTATTTATTTTGTAACTGGAATTTTTGTACCCCTTAATCTTCTTTACCTATTTTGTCCTAAACACCCCCACCAAGCAACCACCAGCTTGTTCTGTGCATTTCTGATTTCTTTTTGGTTGTACAACTGTTTTATTTTAGATTCCACATCTAAGTAAAATGTATGGTGTGTTTGTCTTACTCTGACCTATTTCACTTAGCATAATATCCTCTAGGTGTATTGATGTTGTTGTAAATGGCAAGATTATATAATATATATATATATTTATATATGTAAAGACTATATATATATATATGTATGTAAATGTTTTATATATATATATGTAAAGGTTATATATATATGTAAAGATTATATATATGTAAAGATTATATGTGTATATATACATTATATAAAGATTATAT
>NW_024412407.1:36954037-36999383 GCF_014898765.1 Herpailurus yagouaroundi
TGTGTATATATATAATCTTTACATATATACATACATATATGTATACATATATACACATATAATCTTTACATATATATAATATGTATAATATATATAATCTTTACATATATAATACATATAGTATATTATATATAATATAATACTATAATAATCTTTATATATATATAACATTTTCTTTATCTATTCATCTATTTTAGACATCTATACTGCCTCCATATTTAGGCTATTGTAAATGATGCCACAATAAACATACAGGTGCTTATATCTTTGGAATAAAGGTTTTCATTTTTTTTGGACAAATAACCAGAAGAAGAATTTCTGGGTGTTATGGCATTTCTATCTTTAATTTTTTGAGGAACTGCATATTGTTTTCCATAGTGGCTGCAACAATATGATTATGTTATATTTTTAAGTGTCATTATTCACTACTAATGCCATCTGAGTTTACAGATTTTTTTTGTATGAAGGTTTATATAATGAATTCAGTTACTTTAATACATGTTTCAAATTAAAGAACAAGACAAAATCTCAGAAAAAGATCAAAATGAAATGGAGGTAAACAATCTACCTGATAAGAAGTTCAAAGTAATGGTGAAAGAGATGCTCACCAAGGTCTGGAGAAGAAAGGATGAGCACAGTCAAATTTCAAAAAAAAAAATGGAACATATAAAAAAAATCAATCAGAACTGAAGTGTATGATAACTAAAACTTAAAAATACACTAGAAGGAATCAACAGAAAATTAGGTGATGTAGAAGGGATCGGTGATCTGGAAGATGGGGTAGTGGAAATCATAGAAGCAGAAGAATTTTTAAAAATGAGAATAAGAAAATTCTGGACAACATCAAGTTTACTAATATTTGCATTGCAAGAATCCCAGAAGAAGAAAATAGAAAAAGCAAAAGCACTTACTTGAATAAATAATAGCAGAAAACTATACTGACTTGGGGAGGCAAACAGATATCTGGGTCTAAGAAGCACAGAAAACTCCAAACAAGATGAATGCAAAGTGGTCCACAACAAGACACATACTAACTAAAATGGCAAAAATTAAATACAGAGAATCTTAAAATCTGAAAGAGAAAATTAACTAGTTATATACAGGAGAAGCCCCATAAAACTGTCAGCTGAATTTTCAGCAGAAACTTTATAGGTCGGAAAGAATTGGCATTGTATACTCAAAATGCTGAAAAGGAAAAGCCTAAACCAAGAATTCTCCACTGGCAAGATTATTCAGATTTGAGAAATAAAAGGTTTCACAGACCAACAAAAGTTAAAAGAGTTCATGACATCTAAACTGGACTTACAAGAATGTTAAAAAAACGTTTTAAGGAAAAAGAAAAAGTCATAAATAGAAGTGTGAAAGTTATAAAAGAAGAAATCTCACTGGCAAAAACCAAGCATATATTAAAGGTCATGGATCAACCACTTATAAAGCTAATATGAAGATTAAAAGACCAAAGTGGAAATATCAACTAAACATAATTGTTTAAATGACACACAATGTAAAAAGAAGTAATACATTGTGTCAAAAGCACAAAATATGTTGGGGGAGGGTAGTAAAAATGTAATGCTTACAGAATGTGTTTGAACCTAAGAAACTATTAACTTAAAATAGACTGTTATGTACATGTGTTATATCTATGAAACTTACTGGAACCACAAACCAAAATCTTACTATAGTCACACACACAAAATACAGAAAGGAGTCAGAACATAACACTAAAGAAAGTCATCAAAACACAAGAGAAGAAAGCAAAACACAACACACCCTCAAACCAAAAAATAAACAAGCAAACAAACAAACAAACAAACAAAAAAAACAGAAAAAAAGTACAAAACAACCAGGAAACAATTAACAAAATGGCAGTAAGTTCATACCTATCAATAATTACTTTAAATGTAAATGAACTAAATGCTTCAATCAAAGGACTGAATAGTGACTGACTGGATAAGAAACAAAACCCATCTATATGCCCTCTACAAGAAACTCATTTCAGACCTAAAGACACATACTGACTAACAGAGAAAAGATGGAAAAAAATATCCCATTTCACATGGAAATAAAAAGAAAGGTAGGGTAGCAGTACCTATATCAGACAAAATAGATTTTAAACAAAACTGTAACAAGAAAGGAAGAAGGGCATTACATAATGATAAAGGGAAAAATCCAACCGGAGGATAGAACAATTGTAAATATATATGCAGTCAACATAGGAGTACCTAAACAAATAAAGCAAATATTAAGAGACACAGGGGAGAAATTGACAGTAATGAAGTAATAGTAGGAGACACTAACACCTCTCTTGAATCAGTAGGTAGACTATCAAAACAGAAAATCAATAAGGAAAGAGAGGCACATTAGACTAGATGAACTTAATACATATGTACAGAACATTACATCCCAAATCAGCAGAGTGCACATTCTTTTTAAGTGCACTTGGAACATTTTGCAGAATAGATTTCATGTCAGGTCACAGAACAAGTCTCATTAAATTAAAGAAGACTGAAATCATATCATGCATCTTTTCTGAGCATCAAGGTATGAATCGAGAAATCATTTACAAGAAAAAAATTTGCTAAAACTCAAACATGTGGAGGCTAAACAACATGTTACTAACCAAAAAATGGTTCGATGAAGAAATCAATGAGAAAATAAAAAATTCCTGGAGAAAAATGGAAATTAAATAATAATGTCTCAAAATCTCTGAGACACATCTAAATCAGTTTAAAGAGAAAAGTTAACAATGATACAGGCCTATCTCAATAAATAAGAAAAAATCTAAAATAAACAGTCTATCTTTATATCTAAGGGAATTAGGAAAAGATATCTATCTATTTATATATGTACATACACACATATCTATTAAATATACTAGAAGGAAATATATGAAAAAGTAATATATGAAGAAGATGAGAATGGAAATAATTGAAACATAGACTATAAACACCACAGAGATGATCAAGGAAACTAAGAGCTACTTCTTTGGAAAAATAAAGAAAATTGGAAAATCTTTAGCTAGAATCATCAAGAAAAAAAGAGTGAGGGCCCAAATAAATACATTCACAAAAATGAAAGGGATAAATTACAACAGACACCTGACAAATACAGAATATCATGAGAGACTTAGGGTGAACAATTATATGCCAACAAACTGGATAACCTAGAAGAAGAAGATAACTTTCCAGAAATATACGATCTTTCAGAACAGAATCAGGAAGAAAAATAAAACCTGAAAAACAATTAGTAGTAAAGAAATTGAATTACTAATCAAAAGACTCCCAACAAACACATATCCAGGACCAGATGGTTTCACAGGTGAATTCTACCAAACTTTTAACGAAGAATTAATACCTATTCTTATCAAATTAGTTCTAAAATTGAAAACAAAGGAAAGCTTCCAAATTCATTCTGTGTGGCCAACGTTTCCCTGATATCAAAACTAGATAAGGACACCAAATTCAAAAATATAATATGTTCATAATCCCAGTGAACATGCAAAAATCCTCACCAACATATTAGCAAACTGAATTAAACAACACATTAAAAGGATCACACACCATGATCAGGTGGGATTTATTACATGTATGCAAGGATGGTTTGATAACTGCAAATCAATCAACTTGATACATCACATTAACTACATGAAAGATTAAAATCATATGATCATATGATTAAGATAAAGCACTTGACAAAATTCAACATCTGTTTATGATAAAAACTACAAAGAAAGTGTATAGAGAGGGAATGTACATCCACATAATAAAGGCCAGATATTACAAGCCCACAACTAACATCATTCTCAACAGTGAAACGCCAAAAACTTTTGCTTTAAGACCAAGATAAAGACAAGATACCTATTCTTATCATTTTTTATTCAACACAGTACTATAGGTCCTAGCCACAATAATCTGAAAAAACAAAAAAAATAAATAAATAAAATTTATAAGGAAAAAGTAAAACTGTCACCATTTGCAGATGGCATGATACTGTAGGTAGAAAAATCTAAGGACTCTACTAAATAACTATTAGAACTAATAAATGAAATCAGTTAAGTTGGAAGATACAAAATTTAAATGTAGAAATCTGTTGCATTTCTACACACTAATAACAAACTATCAAAAAGTGAAATTAAGAAAACAATGCCATTTGTAATTGCATCTACAAGAATAAAATACCTAGGAATAAATTTAAGTAAGCACAATAAAGCCTTATATCTGAAGTAAGACATTGATAAAAGAAATTAGAAGATGACATAAATAAATGGGAAGATATACTGTATTTATGGCAGGATGAATTAATATTGTGACTATATCCATGCTCCCAAAACAACCTACAGATTCAATGCAATCTTTATCAAAATGCCAATAGAATTTTTCCAAGAACTAGAATAAATTATCCTAAAATTGTTTGGAACTACAAAAGACTCAATATCCAAAGCCATCTTTAGAAACAAGAACAAAACTGAAGATATTATTTTCTTACATTTCAAACTATACTAAAAAGCTATAGTAATCAAAATAATATGGTACTGGCACAACGATAGACTTATATAAATCAATGGAACACAATGGAAAGCCCAGAAAGAAACATGTACTTATATGGTAAATTAATATGACAAAGGATGCAAAAATATACAACGGGTTAAAGACCATCTTCAATAAATGGTGTTGAAAAAATTGGACAACTACATGCAAACAAACAAACAAACAGAATCTGGACAACTTTCTTACACTGTATATAAAAATAAACTCAAAGCTTAAAGACTTGAAGCCATAAAACACAAAAAAGGAAAACCCAGTAAATTCTTGTACATAGGTCTTAAACTATTTTTTGGATCTGTCTTCTCAGGCAAAGGCAACAAAAACAAAAATAAACAAGTGGGGATATATATACATATATATATATCAAATTAAAAATCTTTCACACAACAAAGGAAATCATAAACAAAAAAGCGCAACCTACTGGTGGCACATGATACTTGCAAATGATATATCCACAAGGGATTAATATTCAAAATACACAAAGATTTCTTACAACTCAACCCCCCCCCCCAAAACCCCCAAACAATTAAAAGATGGGCAGAGAAACTGAATAAACATTCTTTCAAAGAAGATGTATAGTGGTCAACAGACACATTAAAAGATACTCCACATCTCTAATCATCAGGGAAATGCAATTCAGAACCACAATGAGATATCACCTCACACTTGTTAAAATAGATAGAATCAAAATGACAATAAATAACAAGTGCGGGTGAGGATGTAGACAAAGACCCCTCATGTGTTGCTGGTGGGAATGTAAATTACTGTAGCCAGAAGAGAAAAGAATATGGAGGTTACTTAAAAAATTAAAAGTAAAAACACTTTAAGATACAAAAATTCCACTTCCAGGTGTTTTTCTGAATAAAATGAAACCATTAACTGAGGAGTTGTAGGCACCCTATTTTTACTGTGGCATTATTTAAAATACCCAGGATATGTCAGACCAAGAAAGACAAACACTGTGTGATTTTACATATATATGGAATAGAAAAAGGAAAGCAAAGCAAACCAAAACAAAACAAAAACAGAAACGAGAAACCAACTCATGCATATAGAGACCAAAGTGCTAACTGCCACAGGGGAGGGGAGAGGAGTGATGGGTGATATAAGTGAAAGGAATTAAGTGGTACAAGCACTCAGTTAAAAATAAATAAGTCACAGGAGGAAGGAGGAAGTTGGTGGCAGAATAAAAGGAACTTAGGCGTGTCTTGTTCCAAAAACACAACTAGATAACTATCAGATCATCTTAAATATCCCAGCAAGTGACCTAAAAACTGACAGAACAAACTCAACAACTAAAGGGACAGAAGAGGCCACATCAAAGAAAGAAGGAAGTGCAGAGATGTGGTTTAGGGAAGAAAGGGATCATGAGTGCTGTGGAGGGAAGGGAGCCATGGTCACGGATAAGGGTGAGAGACAGGTGCACACAGGAACACAAAAAGAACCTTTCCCCAAGGCCATGGCTTGGAAAACAAGAGGCTGGATTTCATGAGTTTTTGCAACTATAGGGCTTAATGTCTGGAGTTTTAAGGGTCCATGAGCTTGACTAGGATAGAGCCCTGAAGGCACCACCCTGCTCCTGGAGAGAAGGCAAGCAAACAACATGGGGGCAGATGACATGGAAATAGCAATCTGAAGAACACCCGGGGCACACGCGGGGGTGATTATTCACTCTTATCGGAGCACACCCCTGAGAGGCAGTGTTGACTGAAATGCCTCTCCTGGCAAAAAGGAGGGGGCTTATGCCATTTCCCTCTCCTGTATCTAGCATAAACACCCACCCACCTGCAGGAAGCATTGCAGTGAAACACTGGCTGCCTAACTTGTTTACACCAAGCCCATCACCCCTGCGTCCTGGCAGGACTGGCCTTTTCAGTCAAGTTTATGTCAGTCCCAGAGTGGTGGACCCCTCCCCTAAAGACCAGCACAAACCTCTGCCCACACCTCTGACCAGAGAGTTCTTTAGGGTCTCAATTCTGGTGGAGTTTGTGTTGAAAGAAAGAGAAAGAGAGACAGAGAGAGAGAGGTAGGAAGGAAGGAAGGAAGGAAGGAAGGAAGGAAGGAAGGAAGGGAGGAAGGAAGGGAGGGAGGAGGGAGGGAGGGAGGAAGGAGGGAGGGAGGGAGGAGGGAGAGAGGGAGGGAGAAAGGAGGCAGGGAGGGAGGAAGGAGGGAAGAAATGTCTTATACTTTGAGAATAATAGGTATTAACTCCTCTTTAAATATTTGATAGAGTTCACCTGCGAATCCATCTGGCCCTAAAATTTTGTTTGTTGGGAGTTTTTTGATTACTGATGATTTTTGTTGCTGGTTACCCATCTGTTCAAGTTTTCTATTTCTTCCTGATTCAGTTCTAGGAGTTTATATGTTTCTAGGAATTTATCCATTTCTTCCAGGTTGTCCGATTTGTTGGTTCATAGTTTTTCATAATCTCTTATAATTGTATTTCTGTGCTGTCGGTTGTTATTTCTCCTTTCTCATTTGTGATTTTATTTATTTGAGTCCTTTATCTTTTCTTTATGATAAGTTCCTGGGTGGCTCAGACGGTTGAGTACACACACACACACACACACACACACACGTGCGCGCGCACGTAAGCACACACGATGGAATATCATTCAATCAAAAAGAATGAAATCTTGCCATTTGCAACAATGTTGATGGAGCTACAGTGTATTATGCTAAGCAAAATAAGTCATCCAGAGAAAGGCAAATACCATATGATTTCACTCATAGGTGGAAATTAAATAAAACAAATAGTAAAGGGAAGAGGGTGGGGAGAGGGGCAAAGCAAGAAACAGGCTCTCAACTATGGAGAACAAACTGATGGTTGCCGGAGGGGAGACGTGTGGGAGGATGGGTTAAATAGATGATGGGGATTAAGGAGTGTACTTGTGACGAGCACCGGGTGTTGCACGGAAGTGTTGAATCCCTATATTGTACACCTAAAACTAATGTTACACTGTTTGTTAACTAACTGGAATTTAAATAAACACTTAAAAAATAAGTAAGTCACCGGGGTATTAATTACAGCGTAGGGAATATAGTCAATAATATTTTTATAACTTAGTGTGCTGACAAAGGGTCATAAGATTTATAAGGGTGAACATTTCATTCTGTGTAGAGTTTGACTTACTGTGTTATACACTGGAACTAATACAATATTGTATGTCAACTATGCATCATTAACAGATAAAATTATCCCCCACTGTTGCAAAGGAAAAACTACAGACCAGTAGAAACCTACATGTAAAAATCCTTGTTTACAAGTACTTTTTGGGAGCACCCAGGTGGCTCAGTTGGTTAAGCGGCCAACTCTTGATTTCATGTTGGGTCATGATGTCACATTTTTTTTTTTTAACATTTATTGTTGAGAGACAGAGTGTGTGCAGGGAAGGGGAAGAGAGAGAGGAAGACACCGAATCTGAAGGAAGTTCCAGGCTCTGGGTTGTCAGCACAGAGCCCGATGTGGGGCTTGAAATCACAAACTGTAAGATCGTGACCTGAGCCGAAGTCAGACACTCAACCGACTGAGCCACCCAGGTGCCTCCATGATGTCACGTTTCATGAGTTCAAGCCCCGTGTCAGGCTTGGTGCAGACAGCACAGAGCCTGCTTGGTCTTCTCTCTCTACCTCTCTGTCTCTACCTGCTTGTGCTGTCTCTGTCGCTCTCTCAAAAATAAATAAATAAACATTTTTTAAAAAGTACTTTTTCTGCCCTCACTGAATTTTTAAAAATTACCTTCATTTTTCCCCTATGGAATTAGACTCAGGCTTTTGTCAATGAGAACAAATATATTGATTAAAATACAGACAACTAGTTATCATGAGAGGATGAATCAATGAATAATATGAATAATTATTTAATGTTTCAATTTCTGCCATGGTGTTATTGTTCAATATTGTTTGATATTTTCTCCTTTCCAGAAATTTCTCGTTTTCCGCAGAAACCTAATAACTCATTTATGCATGACAAAATTGAATGAAGGTATCTTAAAACTTAGGGCAGAAAAATTGAGAAGAAAAGTTTGGAAATTAATGACTTTGTGACAGTGACAAGAAAGCCGAAAATATAGCAAGTCTTCAGAATTAGTACCAAAAACATTAAATACTTGTTATGGGGATGATGGTTTTAGAATATTTTCAGTATAATAGAAATGACATAGCAAGGGCATAAGAGAAAGAAGTATGTAATATTTAGCAACTTTGTCTAAAACGTAAACATCTAAGGTATTTCTCACAAGGCCTAAGTCCTCAGTGTTTGTGATTCAGATGGAAGAACAGCCTGGGTGGTCAAGTTTCTGATCCCAAAATCTTGTGGAACCTAAACATTTCTCAAGGGCATTTGCCAATGGACAAATTAAACGACACACTACAAGCTGCAAGTCTCTGCATTCTGGAGGCGTGTGATAATATAAATGGGCTTCAAAATAGCCCAAGGGTAAGAATTTCCTGTTCAAATTTGAAGTGACACATTGATGAGAAATCTACTTTTTCCATTATTGCCTCCTTCTGAGGTCACACAGGGCCAGCAGGCTGTGAAAACCACAGATATCATCTGTTTACAAGAGTAACCTGGCTCCCTCTGGAAGATGCATGAGTGTCTGGGCCACAGAAGTCATGTGTCACTACTGTCCTGTCTCTTTACTCCGTCACCCCAGTGAGTGGGAGATTATAAATGCTGGTGGGATGCATCTGAGGCACAGCTAATATACAATGAAATCACAGAGAACATTGGTATCTGTATTCCAACAATTCAGGGTAACAAACAAGAATGAATATGAAATACATTGGAGACTTTTTAAAAATATTTAATCTTGCCTGTGGAGAAGTAATCATGTACACACACAGACGCATATAATTGGGTTTGTAAGTTAATATAATGTTGAGTGAAATCCCATAAGCATCATGGCAAGAAACACTTAATTTTGAATTTGTCATCAGTATAGATATAATTACATGTATGATTTGATATTTAGCCCAGCCTTTAAAAATAGATTCTTAAAGTGAATTCATCGCATCGTGAGAGTCAAACATTACACACTTACTTAGGTAAATGAAAGCAGTTTGGTTTTCATAAAAAGCAGGATGAGCTACCTTCCGTAAAATGCTAATTTAAACTTAACTGTAAACAATCAAAAGACCTTTTAAAAATTAACCAAAACTCAAAAAAAAAAAAAAAATCCATACTGAAAGGCACTACTGTGTAATGAATAATGTTTTATGCTCTAACAAATCAGTAGTTATAATGTGACTATGGTGTTAAAAATACTTAAAATAATTAATATTGAGAGTTTATAAAAGTCAGATTGAATAGTGAATGCTTTATATGTGTTATATTTTTACATATTTTGCTCCAAGTTTACATTAGTAAACTAGGTAGTTAGACACAAAGTAACTTTTTAAAGGTCATACTTTGTAAATTTGAGAGGCAGAAGTAGGTCCAGATCTCACTGACTACAGAGCTCATGGGCTGAACTATTAATTTACATTTAATTTCTGTTTATTACACTTGCTTACACAACTAAGACTACCCTCACAACTTTTAACATTCACAAATCTTTCTGGAAGTTTGTACCAAAACAGTTCTTCCACAAATGATCTATACTTTTGTAATTTTATCATTTTATGGTTACACATATTACAATTAATGGTAGTTTCTGGTGTTAAAAAAGTTCTTTAAGAAAGTCACTTTTTAAAATTTTGTTTTCAGTGTTCAAGTTTTGGATAAGTTTAGTGTGTCACATTAACAGTTTTGAACATATACATTTTTTCTTTTAAAATTTAATAATTTCTCAGAACTCCACAATAACCCAAAAGATCATTTGATAATAACACATCACCTTTTAATAAATAAGTATGTCACCAAATAAAAGTAATTTATTACAGGATAGTTCTATATGTGTTAAAACACAATTCCCCAATCAGAATACTCAACTTTTAACCAATAATGGATTTAAAACTTGTCAAAAACATTGGTGCAACATTTTCTTTCTAACGCAGCATTTTAGTTTTAACCCAGTTATTCTAATAGTGTTGAAATGTTTCTGTGGAATCTGGCCTTATATTAATGAGGACAGTGTTATTCATGAATTCCTTTCTTCTTCACTAATCTATTGCTTTACGTTTTTCCAACCAATACTACTGTGTCAAACATAGAATGTCAGAGTAAAACCCATTTATTCTATCATGACACACTCCTTTAAAGCTCTTAGGAAATTAGTACCAGATTTCATATTGTTCAACTGCAAAAGAGTAGTATCACTTACCCCGCACTCCACCCCGTGTGAGCAATCTTGTCCTTACATTACATACACTATTTATCAAGACCTTCAGTACAGTTTCATACAGCACTGTGCCTGTCATGACTCAGCTGCAGACATGAATAGCCAAGAAGTTACTTATGCAGAACTTAATCTGATGAAAGACTCAAAGAGACAGCAAATGAAACCCAAGGGCACTAATATTTCCATTTCAGTAACTGAGCAGGAACTGTTCTATGCAGAATTAAATCTTCAAAATGCTTCTCAGGATCTTCAAGGGAATGACAAGAACTATCACTGCAAAGGTAAAACATTTAATATGCACACAGTATAACTGTTCTAGGATGTGCAGTTAAGGTGCAGGGGTGTAGAGAATGAGCCGGGAATGAGCTCATAGTTTTCATTTGTGAATATCAGAGCTTGGAGTTGGATAATGGTATTCTAATTGAAATCTAAAGACTAAATTTACTCAGCTATTGTAATTTGTAGTCTTTGACCAAAAGCTCATGGAGTATTACCTTTACTTAAAATGCAGTCGTATATTCTGGGAAAAGATTACAATGATAGATAATGGGCTTGGGGTCCAAGTGTTTATTTGTGACTCCCTGTGCATCTGTAGTTCTCTTATATGTAACTTTCCTAAATAATTATTTCCTTCCATCCTTTCTCAGTGTTTTCATTTCTCTTCTAAATATTTACTATTATTTCCAGGGAAGCTCATTGCTAGGATCCTGGGAATCATCTGCCTTGTCTTGATGTCCACTGTGGTAACAATAGTAGTTGTTACCTGTAAGTGTTTGAATGACTATTTGGGAACTTTTCATTTTAATGACTGTCAGTGCCTCAAAATGTCTCCTACTATTATGGAATAGAATTTCCATTTTAATGCATATGTGCTCTAAATGTGCAATGGTTATTCTGAATTTGTCAAAAATATAAAAGAATAATTGCAGACAGCATTACACATGTGTTCAGATGTCATTACTCAAAGAGATGATCTAGGAGAAAAGTTGTTGAGAAATACAAATTAATTCTTGAGATCGATTATGCCAAATACTGTAAGAGATGGTGAGGTTTGGGTTTGTAGGCTTTCGAAATATTTTCTCCCTAATCATTACTTTATTAATATTGCTTAGTAATATAAATTTTATTACAGTTTTCTAATTCTAAACAATACAGAAAGTTTTAAATTGAGAAACTCAAATCATTACGATGTATTTGGTTTAATATTAAATTTTTATGAGGCTTCATTTAATTTTTTCAGCTACTGAAATACCAGAGCAGAAAAATTTGTCCCTGACAACAAAGATCCAGAAAGGTACAAAGTGATTTTCAAAATTCTAATATTAACATAGTTTCTATTTTATCTCTACCTTTGGCTGGGCAACAATGGTACTGGAGTTTTTGGAGGAAAATTAATTACAAAACTGGGTAATAATGGTTCAGAAATGATGATTATACGAGAGTATTATTTCTTAAGCAACAATATGAAGAGATACTCATTTAAAATTGCCATACCCATTGTTACCAATTTCCTCAATTTTCTTCTGGTATAACATGATGAGACATAAATCATTTTACTATTCTAAAAAAGTGGCTTTGTTCAGTGATCTCAGGGCATGCTGAGATAGATATTTTTGTGTGTTTGCTTTATATGGACACATAAGTTAGGGAATGAGAAGCTGACCATTCTCTCTGTGTGTACGTGAGCATATTTTGTTTTATTTGTATGGGCCTATGAGGGTGCACAAATATGTACGCATGTATATCCATATACAAGTATGTAAATTTACTAGAATTTGTTAGTGTTCAAAATGCTTTTGGGTAATGAACAAATCAGGAGACTATAGATGCTGGAGAGGATGTGGAGAAACGCGAACCCTCTTGCACTGTTGGTGGGAATGCAAATTGGTGCAGCCACTCTGGAAAGCAGTGTGGAGGTTCCTCGGAAATTAAAAATAGACCTACCCTATGACCCAGCAATAGCACTGCTAGGAATTTATTCAAGGGATACAGGAGTACTGATGCATAGGGGCACTTGTACCCCAATGTTTATAGCAGCACTCTCAACAATAGGCAAATTGTGGAAAGAGCCTAAATGTCCATCAACTGATGAATGGATAAAGAAATTGTGGTTTATATACACAATGGAGTACTACATGGCAATGAGAAAGAACGAAATATGGCCCTTTGTAGCAACGTGGATGGAACTGGAGAGTGTGATGCTAAGTGAAATAAGCCATACAGAGAAAGACAGATACCATATGGTTTCACTCTTATGTGGATCCTGAGAAACTTAACAGAAACCCATGGAGGAGGGGAAGGAAAAAAAAAAGAGGTTAGAGTGGGAGAGAGCCAAAGCTTAAGAGACTGTTAAAAACTGAGAACAAACTGAGGGTTGATGGGGGGTGGGAGGGTGGGGAGGGTGGGTGATGGGTATTGAGGAGGGCACCTTTTGGGATGAGCACTGGGTGTTGTATGGAAACCAATTTGACAATAAATTTCATATATTGAAAAAAAAACTTAAAAAAAATGCTTTTGGGTAATATCTCATAATCTTTCTCCAGCACATCACTGTGGTTGTCCAAAAGAGTGGTTTGTGTATTCCAACAATTGCTATTACATTAGCACTGAGAGAAAATCATGGAATGAGAGTTTTATGTCCTGTGCTTCTAAGAACTCTAACCTGCTGTACATAGATGATGAAGAAGAAATGGTAAGATTTCAAATATTTCCAGATTTTATGAATAGCTTGTCAGTTAATAGAATATTTGTAGAGTTCATTCATAGGTTTGTACATATTTATAGTTTATTTCAAAGTCTGTTAATATTACCTAGTTTGACTCTATGATATTTTATTTATATTTTTATATTTTAAGGTACACTTGATAATTTCACTTTTTGCTTTTCATAGAAAATTGTGCTTCTATAAATGCTCTTTTGCCAGAAATAAAGTTTGCTATTTAATTTTACCACACATCAGGCCTTTGTCAGCCCTGCCAATTTCAATATTATGAAATATCTTTGCTTATTTTTGGACTTTATGTCAATGGAATCATGCGGTATGAATTTTTATATGTGTTTCCCTTCGCCCTCATGTATGTGTAATCCATCTATGCTATCGCATTTGTCTATAGTTTGTGAATTTTCACTGCTGTCTTATATGAATATTGTGGGGGGCCGGGCCCCGGTGCCAGCCTGAGACTGGGTGGAGCAATGTTCCCTGTTGACTTAGCCAACCCGGTGGTTCCCCCTCCCATTCCCCCACTTTCAAGGGCATACGAAAGCCTTGTCAAGGCTGAGAAAGTTAATTCCTGAAGCCTGTGGTCTGCAGATGTTGGCCGTAATGCTACCTCCCTTCTTCTACCCCGAGTCAGGTAGAAACAAACATGGGAACTGTGTTTTGCTAGCAATCTTATCAACAAGGTCTTGTGACCCGTCTAGAAAATACACAAGAAACACAGAACTAAATGTTTTGGTTGGCAGCGATTATGTGAAACCTGATTATTCTTAGAATGACCTGATCCATAAGAGTCTTATATTATAAAAGATTGTGTACAGCAACAATAAAGCCGTCACTTGGGCCATCAGCCCAGGGGACCCTCCTGTTCCCAAACTTTCTCTTCTCTCTTTTTTTCTTGCATTCCCCTACCCTCAGGACCCTGACCTCGGTGTTTGTCGCGCCGGTCGTGACAGAATATGATATTTTAAAATCTATTCTCATATACAACTTTAGTTTACTCTTAATATGTGGTGAGGGCACCATGAAGAATTATTTTATGGAAAGCCTTTTTGGGGCACCTAGTTGACTCAGTCAGTAGAGCATGCGACTCTTGACTTTGGGGTTCTAAGTCCAAGACCTACACTGTGTATAGGGATTACATAAAAATAAAACCTTAAAAAAAGAAAAGCCTTTACTGTATCTTTTTTACATATTACTTTGTAATTATAATAATATATATGAGGCATAACAATATAGTATATAATATATTTCGGCATGTCAATATTATATTTATTACAATAAAATAATAATGTAGAAATATAACACTATCATGGTATTTATGAGTAATCATAACACATTTTCCTCTAAGCATTAGAATGAAATTTCACCTTCACAGGTATGTGTGTATTTCAATTTATTAGATTATTCCAACATTTTTCTAGCTTATTGCGTGAATACATGTTGTACCAAATGGGTTCTTGATCCAAAACGCAGTAGTCTGACAAAATTAATACAATAAGCTCTGAATGTTTTATAACAGTACCATTTTCTGGGCTGTAACTCATTAGGATCGTTTCCTTTGTGTTAGTGAGAAGTGCTCAAGTGTGACTCTTGTCCATTTCTCCTAGATGGTGTCTTCTTTTCCCTTTTTAGAAGTCCTTGTCATATTTTAGATAAGAGCTCTTTTTTGAGTTTTAAGATGTAAATGGATCTTTGACTCTTGTGACTTGCATGTTTACTCTTTTAATGACCAAAATTTATTAATGTTACTATAATTCAATTTATCATTTTGGGCATTGGTGCTTGTTTGGGACCCATTTCAGAAATTAGTTAGAGTTCATGAATATAATTTCCTATATGACTTTCTAGGATTTATTGATTTATTAACTTTTAACTAAGGTTTATGGTCCATTTGTGATGCTGTATTTATGATGCTGCGAGATAAAAGTGAAGGTTATACTTTTCTACATCACTACGTAATTGATGGAACAAAATTTATAGCAAAGTAGATTCTTTTCTTTACATTTAATTTTTATATAGAGAGTTATATATATATATAGTTATAGTTATATATATAGTTATATATACAGTTTTATATATATATGTAAGTATATAAGCTCTAATATGCTTTATAAGATAGTAATCTATTATATATCTTTATAAAATTATATATACATATATCACAACTACACAGTCTATCACAACCCACAGCAGCTTAAGTAAAATGTAGAGCCTTAATTTTCTTTATGTCCCTCTGCTGTGTCCCATTTACAATAGAATTGTCTTAAATATTTCTCTATTTATGTTGAGAATCACATGGATGTTATAATTTTGCTTCAACTGATAAGTTTGCTTCAAATATCAAACAATTTAGAAAATACAAGAGATGAAAGAAAGTCCGTCCATTAAGCCTAATGGTAGTTTTATTCTTTCTTTTGTTCCCTCTTTCTTCCTGATGATCCAGGACTCCTTTTATCATTTAACTTCTGTTAAGATAATTCCCTTTAGCAGTTCTTTCAGAGCGGATCTGGTGGTGGTACATTTTCTTAGTTTTCCTTTATTGGAGAATCTCTTGATTCCCCTGCAAGCCTGAGTTATATTTTTATTGGATAGTCAATGGTTTTGGATTGGAATAATTCAGTTAGTATCAAAAACTTTTCTGTCTTTCCAGCATGCCTTTTCCCCGTTATTTTGACGGGAGAGAAAAAATATTTGGGGGATTTTTGTGTGTACCTATTGTGTCTGTGGTTTGCTGGCCTCTCAGGCACCAGTCTGGGATATGTGAGGTGAAGAGAAATTCCAGGGAGCTGACCTCCCTGTCATTCCTCGGTTTTCCAGGGCTGGGATCTGCCAGCTTTCTCATTACCTTTCCAAATCTTCTTATGTTGTCTTATTATGTATAATGTCCAGGGGTTCTAGCTATATTTAGTGGGATGAATAGGGAAAAGTCTATCCTCTATATTTTTCCAAAACAGGAAGTCTGGTCTATGGTGGTTTTAATTTGAATGTTCCTAAGACAAACAGTTTTGAGTATCTTTTCCTGTACTCATTTGCCAATCTTCTATGTTTCTTGGTGATGTAATTCATGAAATATTTGATTATATTTAATTTTTATTTGCATTTTGAGAATTCTTTATGTAACCTGGCGGCAAGTCTTTTATTAGATGTATGATTTGCAGTTATGTCCTTCAAGTCTGTGATTTTTCTTTGTCTTCAAAAAGCAGAAGTCATTTATTTTGATGAAGTATACTTCATCAATTTGTTCTTCTTTGGATCATGTTTCTGGAGTTCTGTCTAAAAAGTCTATCTAAAAACTAAAAGAAGTGGATAGTTTACACTTAGGTTTACAATCAGTTTGGAGCATTTTTGTATGGAGCTTAGGGCATGTAATTATTAACATTATTTGATAGTTATTTCCACAGCGTTTGTTGACAAGACTATACTTTCTCCAGTGAATGACTATGCATCTTTGTTGAAATCTGCATTCCCTATATATATGTGGGTATAAATTTTCACCTCCTAATCTGTTTCATTAATCTAGTTATGTATTATTTTTAATTTTTTTAACGTTTATTTATTATTGAGAGACAGAGAGAGGCAGAGCATGAGCATAGGTTGGGGCGGGGGGGCGCTGGCCGAGAGAGGAGGAGACACAGAATCTGAAACAGGCTCCAGGCTCTGAGCTGTTAGCACAGAGCCTGATGCGGGGCTCGAACCCACAAACTGTGAGATCATGACCCCAGCCGAAGTCGAACGCTTAACCAACTGAGCCACCCAGGCGCCCCAGTTATGTATTTTTATTTCAATTTCCTGTTTAAAAAGCTATTTTTTAAAAAATACATATATATTAATTTTGCTTTGTTGTCTTGACTACTCTAGATATTTGAGTGGTATTTTCTCTTATTTTTATGTTTTTAAAAGTTATTTTTTCAAATAAGAATATTAGTTTTATCAAATGCCTTCTGCAACAGAGAAGTCATATTTTTTTGCAATTTATTAAATTTCAGTTAGTTAACATATAGTGTAATATTAGATTCAGATGTAGAATTTAGTGATTCATCACTTACAATATGCAGTGCTCATCACAAGTACCCTCCTTAATACCCATCACCCATTTAACCTATCTCCTCCCCCACGCCCCTCCAGTAATCATCACTCTGTTCTCTCTAGTTAAGAGTCTGTTTTCTAGTTTGTCTCTCCTCTTTCTCCCCTAAATTCATCTGTTTTGTTTCTTAAATTCCACATGAGTAAAAGCATACAGTATATGGTAAGTGTCTTTCTCAGTATGACTTAGCATAATACTCTCTAGCTCCATCCACATCATTACAAATGGCAAAAATTCATTCATTTTTTATGTTTTGGCTGAGTAGTATTCCATTATATATATGTAACACCTCTTCTTTATCCATTCATCACTCGATAGACACTTGGGCACTTTCCATAATTTGGCTATTATTGATAATGCTGCTATAAACACTGGGTTGCATGTATTCCTTCATATCTGTATTTTTTTAACCTTTGGGTAAATACTTAGAGATGGAATTGCTGGATCGTAGGGTAGTTATCTTTTTAACTTTTTCAGGAACCTCCATATTGTTTTCCAGAGTGTCTTCACCAGTTTGCATTCCCACCAACAGTGCTAGAGCATTCCCCTTTCTATGCATCCACACTAACATTTGTTGTTTCCTGTGTGGTTCATTTTAGCTGTTCTACCTGGTGTGAGGTGATATCTCATTGTAATATTCCCTGATGGTGAGTGATGTTGAGCATTTTTTCATGTGTCTATTAGCTAGCCATCTGTATGTCTTCTGTGAAAAAATGTCTATTCATGTTTTCTGCCCATTTTTTCACTTGATTATTTGTTTTTTGGGTGTTCAGTTTTATAAGTTCTCTATAGATTTTGGATACTCAGTCTTTATCAGATGTAATTTGCAAATATCTTCTCTTATTCCAAAGATTGACTTTTAGTTTGGTTGATTGCTTCCTTCTCTATGGAGAAGCTTTTTTATCTTGATGAAGTCCCAATAGTCCATTTTTTATTTTGTTTCCTATGCCTCAGGAGATATATCTAATAAGAAGTTGCTATGACTGATGTGAAAGAGGTTATTGACTGTGTTGTCCTCTAGGATTTTGATAGTTTCCTGTCTCACATTTAGACCTTCTATCCATTTTGAATTTATTTTTTTGTATGGTGTAAGAAACTGATCCTGGTTTGTTTTTTTTTTTTTTTTTTTTTTTTTGCATATTTCTGTCCAGTTTTCTCAACACCATTTGTTGAAGAGACCATCCTCTTTCCATTGGATATTTTTTCCTGCTTTATCAAAGATTAGTTGACCATATAGTTGTGGGTCATTTCTGAGTTTTCTATTCTGTTCTATTGATCTATTTTTGTGCCAATGCCATACTGTCTTGATCACTATGGCTTTGTAATACATCTTAAAGACCAAAATTGTGATGCCTCCAGCTTTGCCTTTCTTTTTCAAGATTGATTTGGCTATTCGTGGTCTTTTGTGGTTCCATACATATTTTAAGATTGGTCTACCTCTTTGAAAACTGCTATTGGTATTTTGATAAGGATTGTATTAAATGTGTATATATTTTTTTTCCCAATCCATGATCATGGAATGTTTTTTTCATTTATTTGTGTCACCTTCTAATTTCTTTCATTACTGTTTCAGAGTTTTTAAGTACAGAGCTTTCACCTGGTTGGTTATGTTTATTCCTAAGTGTCTTATGCTTTGGGGTGCAATTTTATATGGGATTGATTCTTTAATTTCTCTTTCTGATGCTTTAGTTTTGGTGTATAGAAATGCAACAGAATTCTGTACATTGATTTTGTATCCTGCAACTTACTGAATTCATGTATTAGTTCCAGCAACTTTTTGGTGGGGTCTTTTGGGTTTTCTATATAGGGTATCATGTCATCTAGAAGTAGTGAAAATTTGACTTCTCTCTTGCTGATTTGGCTCCTTCTTATTTCTTTTTATTGTCTGATTGCTGAGGCTAGGACTTCCAGTACTATATTAAATAACAATGGTGAGAGTGGACATCCCTGTCTTACTCCTGACTGTAGAGGAAGAGCTCCCAGTTTTTCCCCACTGACGATAATATCAGCTGTGGGTTTTTTGTATATGGCCTTTATTATGTTGAGGCATATTCCCTCTATCCCTGCTTTGTTGATGGTTATTATGTTGAGTCATCATGGCTGGATGTTGTATTTTGTCAAATGCTTTTTCTGCATCTATTGGAAAGATCATAAGTTTCTTAGCCTTTCTTTTATTAATGTGCTGTATCACATTGATTGATTTACAAATAATGTACCACCATTGTAGTCCAGGAATACATCTCACCTGATCATAGTAAATGATTATTCTAATGTACTATTGGATTCAATAGGCTAGTAGTTTGTTGAGAATTTTTGCATTCATGTTCATCTAGGATATCAGTCCATAGTTCCCTTTATTGGTGGGGTGTTTGTCCGGTTTTAGAATCAGGGTAATGCTGGCCTCATAGAATGAGTTTGGAAGTGTTCCTTCCATTCATATTTTTTGGAATAATTTGAGAAAAATAAGCATCAACTCTTCTTTAAATGTTTGACAGAATTTTAAAACGTATTTGCATATTTTCATAATATTCTCTTATAATTTTACTGAAGTATTATATGCATACAGATGAAAACACATGTCATCCATGCCAACAGATGGCAGAATTTTCAAGTGTCACTGTCACATGGAATGAGGAAATGAATTTTACCAGCACTGCAAAATACCCCTTTCATGTCCTTTTCTTCATTAAAGAGCACATTATATAAATGAAATCATACTATGTGTATACTTTATATTTGGCTTTTTTGGATAAAGCTAAACTCGTGAGACCCATCCCTATAATTGCATGAATTTGTAATTTCTCGACATTCCTTGCTGTTCTATTGTCTGATTCTGCTACAACGTATTTATCCATTCTATTGATGATGCCCTTGGAATTTGGTGTATTGTTCCATTTGAGGCTACCACGAGTTCTTCTACTATTCATATTTTAGCATCAACTTTCAAATAATATATGTTTATCATTTCTTCCTTCCTTCTATGACTTTAATTAACTTCCATATCCATCTATATCTATATCACCTATATCTATATCTATATCTAATCTATATCTATATCATGTCATTATACATATCATATCTTCATAACCATTTATCTGTTGGAAGACAGTTTGTTTTCATATCTTGGCTACTGTAAGTAATGTTGTATTGAGCATGGCTGTACAGAGATCCCTTTGAAATGCTTATTTCAGTTCCTTTTAATATATACCAAGAGTGAGATTACTAGATCATTTGATAGTTCTATTTTTAATTTTTTGAAAAACCACTATACTATTTTCCATTGTGGCTGCACCAATTTACACTCCCACCTGAATTTTTCCCATTCTTCACATTCTACCAATATCTTTTCTCTTTGTGATAAAAGTCATCTGAACAGATGTGAGGTGATTATCTCATTACTTTATGCTCACTGATTTGTATTTCCCTGATGAGTCATTTGTTGGGCACCTTTTCATGTACCTACTGGCCATTTATATGTCTACTGAAAAATGTCTACTCAGATCCATTCCCCATTTTAAAAATTGGATTAGTTTCTTTTTTGTTATACTGTTGGAAAGGTTCTTTTTATATGTTGGAAATTAGCCCCTTGTCAGATGCATGGTTTGCAATTACATTCTCTCATTCAATACATTGTATTTTCAGCTTATTGATTGTTCCCTTTGCCGTGCAAAAGCTCTTTATTTCAATGTAGCCTCACTTTTTATTTTATTTTTTGGTGCCTGTGCTTGTGGTGACATATTCTAGACATTATTGCCTGGACCATTGTCAAGGATCATTTTCCTTTTGTCTGTACCAGTGATTGCATACTTTCATACATTTTTATGTTATGATTTTTTTGGTTGCTGTTTCAGTTTGAAGAATTCCCTTTAGCATTTCTATGGGATAGAGGTCTAGTACTTATGATGCATGGCTTTAACAGATCACCAGGGGAGTCATGTTGCTGTAATCCTGTGACTGCCACCTACGGCCAGAGTAGAAACAGATCCAATCCACCATCCCCTGGGATGGTGGGAAGTTCTTTATCTCTCCTGTATTGTGGAATGATAGCTTTGCTGAGTAAGGTATTCTTGGTTGAGAGTTATTTTTTGCCTTTGATCACTTTGAAAATAGTATCCCAAATTCTGGGGAAGAGGCAGAGTAAGAAGGTCCTAAACTCACCTCATCTCATGGACAAAACTAGATAACACCCACATAACTGTAAATAACCTAGAAAATGACCCAAAGACTTACAGAACAGACTCTGAACAGCTGAATGTAGAAAATAGGACACATCCAAGAGCGTAGAAAGTCCAAAGATCCAGTCACAAGCTAGGCAGACCCTCAGGACCGTGCATGAGAAGAAGGGATGCCATGAGTGTGGAGAGAGGAGAAGAAAAGGCCCTCACACAAAGCACCCCAGACATGGGGAACACACTCAGATAAGATGAATTTCCATTACATTTGGCTTCAAAAACCAGAGGGGTCTTATTTTGTGAGTTCTTATAATCAACCTGGCTTAACTCCTGGAAATTTATTTATTTTTTAAGACTTTATTTAAATCCAAGTTAGTTAACTTTTAGTGAAATATATATATATATATATATATATATATATATATATAATATCAACATTTTTGTATCCTTTGGATAGATACCTACTAGTGAAATTGCAGGGTCGTAGGGTAGCTCTATTTTTTTGTTTTTGTTTTTGTTTTTGTTTTTGTTTTTGTTTTTTGAGGAAACTCCATACTGTTTTCCAGAGTGCCTGCCACCAGCAGTGCTGAAGGGGTCCCCTTTCTTTGCATACTCACCAACAGCTGTTGTTTCCTGAGTTGTTAATTCTAGCCATTCTGACAAGCGTGAGGTGGTATCTCATTGTGGTTTTGATTTGTATCTCCCTGATGATGAGTGATGTTGAGTATCTTTTCATGTGTCTGTTTGCCATATGGATTTCTTTGGAAAAGTGTCTGTTCATGTCTTTTGCCCATTTCTTCACTGGATTACTTGGTTTTGGGAGGTGTTGAATTTGGTAAGTTCTTTATAAATTTTGGATACTAGCCCTTTATCTGATATGTCATTTGCAAATATTTTCTCCCATTCTACCAGTTTCCTTTTAGTTTTGTTGATGGTTTCCTTTGCTGTGCAGAAGTTTTTATTTTGATGAGGTCCAATAGTTCATTTTTGCTCTTGGTTCCCTTGCCTCTGGGGACATGTATAGTAGGAAATTGCTGTGGGTGAGGTCAAAGAGGTTGCTGTCTGTTTTCTCCTCTAGGGTTTTGATGGTTTCTTGTCTTACATTTAGTTCTTTCATTTATTTTGTGTTTATTTTTACGTATGGTGTAAGAAAGTGGTCCAGATTCATTCTTCTGCATGTTGCTATCCAGTTTTCCCAAAACCATTTGCTGAAGAGACTTTTTTTCCATTGGATATTCTTTCCTTCTTTGTCAAAGATTAGTCGGCCATACATTTGTGGGTCCATTTCTGGGTTCTCTATTCTGTTTCATTGATCTCAGTGTCTGTTTTTGTGCCAGTACCATACCATCTTGATAATTACAGCTTTGTAATTCAGCTTGAAGTGTGGAATTGTGGTGCCTCCAGCTTTGGTTTTCTTTTTCAGGATTACTTTGGATACTTGGGGTCTTTTGTGGTTCCATACAAATTTTAGAACCGTTTGTTCTAGCTCTGTGAAGAATGCTGGTGTTATTTTGATAGGGATTGCATTGAATGTGCAGATTGCTTTGGGTATTATCTACATTTTAACAATATTTGTTTTCCTAATCCATTTGCATGGAATATTTTTCCATTTCTTTGTGTCTTCTTCAATTTCTTTCATAAACTTTCTATAGTTTTCAGCATACAGATCTTTTACCTCTTTCGTTAGGTTTATTCCTAGATATTTTATGGTTTTAGGGGCAATTATAAATGGGATCAATTCCTTGATTTCTCTCTCTGCTGCTTCATTAAGGGTGTATAGAAGTGCAACTGATTTCTGTGCATTGATTTTTACAACCTGCGACTTGGCTGAATTCCTGAATCTGTTCTAGCAGGTTTTGGGTTGAGTCTTTGGGTTTTCCACACAGAGTATCCTGTTGTCTATAAAGAGTGAACGTTTGACTTCTTCCTTGCTGATTTGGATGGCTTTTATTTCTTCTTGTTGTCTGGTCACTGAGGTTAGGACTTCCAACACTACCTTGAACAGTGGTGGTGATAGTAGACATCCCCGTCGTATTCCTGACTTTAGGGGGAAGGCTCTCGGTTTTTCCCACACTGAGAATGATATTAGCTGTGGGTCTTTCATATATGACGTTTATGGCCTTGAGGTATGTCCTTTTTATTCTTACTCCCTTGAGAGTTTTCCTCGAGGAAGAGTGCTGCCTTTTGTCTCATGCTTTTCTGCTCCTATTGAGAGGACTGTGTTGTTCTGAATCTTTCTTTGATTAATGTGAACACCTGCATCTTTTAAACCGAGTAGTTGTAGCTCTGGGAGAGCCCAGAGAGCATAGAACACTTATTCTTCACCCTTAAAGAGACAGCACAACAAAAACATGAATTGAAAAACACCTGGGATATACAAGAAAGAGATATATTTACTAATCTCAGAGCGTGTGCTGGAGGGCAGGGATCTTTAGGATATTCTTTTCCAAGAACAAAGGAGCTGTCTGGTGCCATCTCCCTCTCTTGCTCTCTAGCATAGTGACCAAGACACCTGTGAGAATCAGTGCTTTGCCGATGATCTCCACCCAACTTGATTACACCGTATGTTACTTCTGTGCTACCCTGCAAACCCACCTATTCTGCCAAGCGCCTCCCCAGGTCTCTTCCCACAGCAGACCTGAGTAAGCCTTGTTAATACCATGTTCCTTGCCTCACATTCTCCTTTGAACCTGCCCCTTTCAATATGCCCTTGGCCAGAGCCTATCCAAAGTGGTGCCACAAGCCTGGTAGTAGGCAAGCAGCCACAACAGGGGCCAGCACCACTCCAGAGGTTTCCTGCCCTGGGAGACAAGGGAACGTACCACACATCCAGGTCCAAATGTGGCCCAGTAGAGAGCTGAGGTCTGATATCTAGTCTGACTGCATGCACTGCTCACAAAACTTCTCATGGAAGAACATAGGGATGATGCCCTGCCATTCTGTGCTACCGAATCTTTGGCAAATGCCTGGTCTGACTCAACTCAAGCTCAAGGAAGCCCCAGGATGTCCCACTAATAACACTAGAACCAAACTCTGCTCCCAACAGACTCAGAGAATCATTGCAGATGACTGGAGTGAAAGCAATAGCAGCTCAGGCACAACAGTGGGGCTCGCACAACACACAGGAGACACCCCTGTAATGCCAGGTTCTTCTGAACAAGTGACATTACATAGCAGGGCTCTACAGGAACTCTTCTTCATAAAGCTGCTACTTTCAAGAACAGGGATGTAGCTGCCTTTCCTAACACACAGAAATGGACACAGAGTTAGGCAAAATGTGGAGAGAGAGGAATGTTTCAGTGAAAGAATAGGACAAAATCACAGCAAAATATGTAAACGAAACATTGATAAGTAGTATGTTTGATAGAGAATTTAAAAGCAATGGCCATAAAGATACTCACTGACTTTGAGAAAAGAGTGGAAGACCTCGGTGAGACCCTCAACGGAGAAAGAAAAAATACACAATAACTGAAATTAAAAGTAAACCAGAAGGAGTAAATAGTTCACTAAAGGAAGTAGAAGACATGAGCAACCTGGAGTACAGAGTAGTGGAAAGCAATCCAACTGACCCTGAGAAAGAAAATAACAATAAATGAAAATAGAACAAGGAAGTTTGGAGACACCATCAAATGTAATAACATTTGCTTTATAGAGATCCTAGAAGGAGAAGAGAGAGAAAAGGTGGTAGAATATTTATTTGAAGAAATAAGAGGTGAAGTAAGTTACCTTAAGGAGATCTACACCAAGACACATAGCAATTAAAATGACAAAAAGTAGGGATCAAGAGAGAATCTTGAAAGCATCACGAGAAAGGGAAACAGTTACATACAACAGAGACACCATAAGGCTATTGGCTGCTTTTTCACCAGAAACTTTGCTGGCCAGAAGGGAACCGCATGATACATGTAGAGTGCTGAATGAAAGAAAAAATCTGCAGTGAGGAATACTTTTTCCAACAAGGCTATCATTCAGAACAGAAGGAGAGATAGAGTTTCCCAGATAAACAAAAGTTAAAGGAATTTACGACCACTAAACCATCCCTTCAAGAAATGTTAACAAGGACTTTTTGAGTGGAAAGGTAAGACCACAAGGAGGACTAAGAAAAACAGGAAGCACAAAAGCACTCAAATTAAGTATATCTATAAAAATCTGGCAAGGGATTCACAAAATAAAAGGATATAAAGTATGACACCATACACCTAAAATGTGTGGTGGGAGAGCAGTAAGAATGGGTTCAAAAGAGACTATCAACATAACATAGACTGCTATAATATGCAGAAGATGTTAACATAAACCTAATGGTAACCAGAAATCAAAAACCAGTAATAGATATGTAAGAATAAAGATAAAGGAATCCAAATATGTCATTAAAGAAAGCTAGGAAACCATGAGAGAAAAGAGCAAGAGAAGAAAGGAACGGAATGGAATGGCAAAACAACCATAAAATAGGTAACAAAATGGCAATAATTACATACCTGTCAATAAGTACGTTGAATGTAAATGAACTAAATGCTCCATCAAAAGACACAGGGTGACGGAATGGATAAAAAAAGCAAGACCCATGTATATGTGCCTTCAAGACACTCACTTCAGAGCTAAAAACACATGAAAATGAAAGTGAAAGGATGGAAAAGGATTTCTCATGCAAATGGAAGCTAAAAGAAAGCCAGGGTAGCAATACTCATTTCAGACAAGATAGACTTTAAAACAGATTGTAACAAGAGACAAAGAATGACACTCTATAACCATCCAACAAAAAGACAAAACAATTATAAATATTTATGCAACCAACATGGGAGCACCCAAATACATAAAGAAATTAGTAGCAAACTACAAGGAAGTAACTGATAGAAATACAATAATAGTAAGGGGCTTTAACTCCCCACTTATACCAATGCATACATCATCCAAACAGAATATCAACAAAGAAACAGTGGCTTTGAATGACACACTGGAACAGATGGATTTAACAGATATATTCAGAACATTCCACCCTAAAAGAGCAGAGCACACATTCTTTTCAAGTGCAGATGGACCATTCTCCAGAATAGGCCACAAAGCAAGACTCAGCAAACTGAAAAACACTGAAGTCATACCATGCATCTTTTCTGACCACAATGCTATAAAATTAGAAATCAGCCACAAGAAAAAAATATGGAATGAACACAAATACATGAAAGTTAAATTTCATGCTACTAAACAGTAAATGGGACAACTAAGAAATCAAAGAGGAAATAAAAAAATAAATAGAGGCAAATGAAACTGAAAACACAACAGTGTAAAGTGTTTGGGATACAGCAAAAGCTCTTTAACAAGAAAGTTTATTGCAATACAGGCCCACATCAAGAAGAAGAAAAAATCACAAATAAACATCGAAAACTTACACTTAAGGAGCTAGAAAAAGAAACAAAAACAAAGGAAAAACCAGAATGTAAATAATAAAGATTAGAGCAGAAATAAATGATATAGAAAGTAAACAAAGAATAGAACAGATCAATGAAATCCAGAGCTGGTTCTTTGAAAAGATTAAAAAAAAACCTGATAATCTTCTAACCAGATTAACTGAGAGAGAGAGAGAGAGAGAGAGATAGGAATCAAATAAAATTACCACTGAAAGAGGAGAAATAACAACTGACACCACAGAAATACAAAGGATTGTAAAAGAACATTATATGCCAACAAACTGGACAAGCTAAAAATAATGGATGAATTCTTAGAAACATATAACCTCCCAAAACTGAACATGAAGAAATAGAAAATTGAACAGACTGATTACCAACAATGAAATTGAACAGTAACAAAAGACTTCCAGGACCAGATGGCTTCACAGGTGAATTTACCAAACACTTAAAGAAGAGTTAATGCTTATTCTTTTCTAACCATTTAAAAAATAGAAGTGGAAGGAGAGCTTCCAGATTCATTCTGTGAGTCTAGCATTACCCTGACACCAAAACCAGATAAAGACACTAGAAAAACAACAACAACAACAACAAAAACAAAACCCAGAACTACAGCCTATTATCTCTGATGAACCCAGATGCAAAAGTCCTCAATAAAATATTAGCAAACTAGATCCAACAATACACTAAAAAATTATTCACACTAATCAAGTGGAATTTATTGCTGGGATGCAAATATTCAGTATTTGTAAATCAATCAGTGTGATGCATTACATCAACAAGAGAAAAAATAAAACCCATATCATCACTTTAATAGCTGGAGAAAAACCATTTGACAAGTACAACATCCGTTTTTGTTAAAAATCCTTAACAAAGTAGGTTTACAGGGAACATACCTCAATATAATAAAGGCCATATATGAAAGTCCACAGCGGGCATCATCCTCAATGGTGAAAAACTAAAAGCTTTTCCCCTAAAGTCAGGAATAAGAAAAGGTTGCCCACCTCACAATCTTATTCAAAATAGTACTGGAAATCCTAGCCACGGCAATCAGACAACACAAAGAAATAAAAGATATCCAATTGGTAAGGAAGAAGTAAAACTTTAACTATTTGCAGATGACATCATACCTCTATTTAGAAAACCCATGAGACTCCACCAAAAAATTGTTAGACCTGATACGTGGATTCAGTAAAAAGGCAGGACACAAAAATCAATATACAGAAATCTGTTGCATTTCTATACACCAACAATGAAGTAGCAGAAAGAAATATTAAGAAAACAATCTCAGTCAGTTGGGCATCCAACTTCGGCTCAGGTCATGATCTTGCAGTGGGTGGGTTCGAGCCCCGCGTCGGGCTCTGAGTTCAGAGCCTCAAGCCTCCTTCAAATTCTGTGTCTCCTCTCTCTGCCCTTCCCATGCTCATGCTCTGTCTCACTCTGTCTCTCCATAATAAATAAACATAGAAAAAAATTAAAAAAAAAGGAAACAATCTCATTTAAAAGTGCATGAAAAATTACCTAGGAATAAGTTAAACCAAGAAGGTAAAAGACATGTACTCTGAAACTGTAAATCATTGATGAAGGAAATGAAAGACAACACAAATGGAAAGTCATTCTATGCTCATGAATTGGAAGAACAAATATTGTTAAAATGTGCATGCTATCCAGAGAAATCTACAGATTTAATGTAATCCATATAAAAATACCAACAGCATTTTTCCACAGAACTAGAACAAAGGATCCTAAAATTTGTATGGAACCACAAAAGATGCCCAATAACCAAAGCAATCTTGAAAAAGAAGAGCATCACTGGAGGTATCAAAATTCCAAATTTCAAGATGCACTACAAAGCTGTTATAATCAAAATAGTGTGATACTGGCACAAAAATAGATGCAGAGATCAATTGAAAGAATAGAGAGCCCAGAAATAAACCCAGAAGTATATGGTCAATTCATCTTTGACAAAAGAGGCAAGGATATGCAATGGGAAAAAGTCTCCTAAACAAATAGTGCTGGGAAAACTGGACAGCTACCTGCAAAACAACGCTAACTAATGTGGATGTAAATTTTAAAAAATAAAAAATAAAATTAAAATTAAAAAAGAAACAATGAAATTGGACCACTTTCTTGCACCACACAGACAAACAAACTCAAAATGGATTGAGGACCATGTGAGAGCTGAAACCATAAAAATCCTAGAAGAGAGCAGAGGCAGTAATTTCACTGATATTGTCCACAGCATCATTTTTGTAGATATGCTTCCCGAAGCAAAGTAAACTATTTGGATTAAATCAAAATAAAAAAAGCTTCTGCATAACAAAGGAAATAACCAAATTAAAACACAGCATACTATATGGGAGAAGATATTTGCAAATGACATATCCAACAAAGGGTTGGTTAGTATCCAAAATACATGAAGACCATATACAACTCAACACCAAAAAAAAAAAAAAAAAAAAAAAAAAAAAAAAAAGGCAAAAAACCAATAAAACCCTCCAAATACTCCAATTAAAGTATGGGTAGAAGACATGAACAGACATTTCTCCAAAGAAGAAACACAGATGGCCAACAGATACATGAAAAGATGCTCGACAGCACTGATCATCAAGGAGATGCAAATCATAACTACTATGAGATATCATGTCACATCTGTCAAAATGGCTAAAATAAAAAAAAAAACCACAAGAAACAGCAAGTGTGGGCAAGGATGTGGAGAAAAAGGAACGCTTGTGCATGACTGTGAATGAAAACTGATGCAGCCTACTGTGGAAACAGTATTGATATTCCTTAAAAAATTAAAAATAGAACTCTCCTATGATCTGGAATTCCACTACTGAATATTTATCCACAGGATATAAAAACATTAATTTGAAAAGGTATAGACACAATTGCAATGTGTTTATTGCAATGGAATATTTCTCAGGCATAAAAAGTAATGAATCTTGTTATTTGAAAAAACTTGGAAGGATCTAAAGAGCATAATGCAAAGTGAAATAAGACAGTCAGAGAAAGACAAAGACCGTATGATTTCACATATATGTGGAATTTAAGAAACAAAACATGTGAACCAGGAAAAAAAGAGACAAACCGAAAACAGACTCTCACTATGGAGAACAAACTGATGGTTACCAGAAGGGAAGTGGATGGGGGATGGGTGAAATAAGTAAACGGGATTAAGACTATACTTATGATGAGCAATGAGAAACGTACAGAGATGCTTAATCACTTTATTACATACCTGAAACTAATAAAACACTGTAGTATGTTAGCTGTACTGCAAGTAAAAAGAAGAAAGAAGAAAAATAAAACATTCTACCCTCTCTGGGCTTGTGCATGGGAGAAGGTTTGGCTGAGGTGACCCTTCTTGGCATGCTGGGACTCAAACCCCTCCAAGCAGTATTGGAGCCATAGTGCTAGGAACAAGTGCAAATGGAACTTCCACGGTGTAGGGTCCTGGGCAGTTTCACTTGCTGTCACTCTGGAACTGATGGCTACGGTGGAGGCACGTGCCGATATCCGAGGGATACTGTAATTACATCTCAGGGGATAGATAGTCATTGTGACTCTGGCTGGTGAAGCAAATGCCTCAGTGACACAGATTCTGGGATTATGAGGTTCAGGGATGCTTGGGCACAGAGGCAGGGTGTAGTAGTCCAGGGACAAGGTGGCAGTCTGGGAATGCTTGAAAATTTTGCATATGCATTAATGATAATAGCCTATTCAATTTACCCCATTTCAGCTTACGGATGATTTCATAAAAGCGCTCTGCTTTCAGATAGGGAGGGAAACCTGTATGTACTTCTGAAACAGTGCTGAAGCCAGCTAATACTGGTTTCTGACCACTAATTATGCATATCTTTTTCAACACCGTGCTCATGATTTCACATTGGTGACTTGAACCTTTCGCAGCGACTGTGCACCACAGAAATCAACAAGTGCTAACAAAATAAGGTTTTCTTTCCTCTCTGATGTGCTCAATTACCAGCACAAGGTTGTATCCATATATGGTATAGACCCAACCATACAGTGTTATAATTGTGGCTTTAAATAATCTTACCTCTTAAAAAATTGAGAGAAGCAAACACACACAGAGACTTTTAAATTTACCCACATATTTACCATTTCTATTGATCTTTTTTTCCTTCTTGTGGACACCATCCCTTGTCATCTACTTTTAGCTTGAAAAACATTTACGGAGAACAGGTCTGCTAAGAAACTCTGTTAGGTCGTCATGCACCTTCTGTTTTGAAAGACTGTTTTGCTGAATTTGGAACGTTTGTGTGACAAGCTTTCTTTGTCATGTTTTGCTTTGTTGTGGGTTTTTTTTTTTTTTTTTGAGGGGTTTTGGTTTGTGTCTTGTTTTTTTGTTTTCTTCAGCACATTCAGCTCTTTGGTTTTGACCTTCCCTGTTTTTATTCTTCATGGTTTCTGGTGAGAACTTCTCTATTAATCATATTATTAGTTGTAATTAAATGTAATTAGTAGTTTTTTCCTTGCTGCTTTCAAGATCCCCTCTTTCTGTTTGCTTTTTATTTTATTTTTAATTGTGGTAAAAAAAATAATAGAAAATTTACCAAATTACCCATTTATATAAAAAATAAACTTTATTTCTGAGAGAAATTTTAGGGTCATATCAAAGCTGAGAGAAGGCACACAGGTTTCCTATATATGCTTACTGTCTACACATGCATAGACTCTCCCATTGTTAATATCTCCCACCTTAGGGTTACACTTGCTACAACTGATGAAAGTACATTGACACATCTTTAT
This sequence comes from Herpailurus yagouaroundi, assembly GCF_014898765.1. Classification (NCBI taxonomy): domain Eukaryota; kingdom Metazoa; phylum Chordata; class Mammalia; order Carnivora; family Felidae; genus Herpailurus; species Herpailurus yagouaroundi. Next base: position 36,986,013 of record NW_024412407.1, read on the forward strand.
CACCAAAAGACCATAGTTTAAATTAAGGTTTACTCTTGATTATGTACATTTTATGAGACTGGAGAGATGTGTAAAGACCTTTATCATCCATTACATATTTATATACTATAGGCTCACTGCCCTAAAAATCCTCTGTCCTTCACCTATTATCAATCCTTCCCTTCTTTCTCAGCTCTGGCAACCACTGATCTTTTTACTGTTTCCATAGTTTTATTTATTTTTTTCCAGGACATCATATAGTTGGAATCACACAATGTCTCACATCTTATCCACTACACTTTAACAGTTTCATGCATCTTACCCAACTCTAAGCATACAGTTCATGAGTGCTAACTGTATTCACATCGTTGTCCAACAGATCTCTAGAACTTTCACCTTGCAAAACTGGAACTCCATACTCAATGGACAGAATGAACTTCTCTACTTTCCCCCGAACCCTTAGCAATCACCATTCTACTTGCTGTTTCCATCAGTTTGACTGCTTTAGATACTTCCTAGAAGTGGAATCGTATTCTTGTGTGTGTGTGACTGGCTTATTTCACTCAGCATGATGTCCTGGAATTTCAACCATGTTGTAGCATGTGATAGGATTTCCTTCCTTTTTAAGGCTGAATAATAATATTACACTGTTCTGTGTATACTGCTTTTTTTTTTTTTTTTTTTTCTCCTTTCTTCCATCAGTGGACATTTGGGCTGCTTCTACTGGTTGACTTTTGTGAATAATGCTGTAGTGAGATGGGTGTGCAGGTATCTCTTCGAGATCTTGGTTTCAATTCTTTTAGAAAATTTCCTACACGTGGGATTGCTGATTCATGGGGCAATTCTATTTTTAATTTTTGGAGGGAGCTTTATACTGTTTTACATAATAGCTGACCAATTTGCTTTCCCAATGACAATGTGCCAGGGTCCTCTTTTTCCACCTCCTTTTTTCCTAAATAGTATCCATCCTAGTAAGTATGAGGTGATATCTCATTATGGTTTTGATTTGAATTTTTCTGACAATCAGTGATATTGAACACCTTTACATATGCTTTTGGACCATTTGTATATTTTCTAATGTCTATTCAATTCCTTTACCCATTTCTTTTAAAAAAAATTTTTTAACGTTTTATTTATTTTTGAGGCAGAGAGAGACAGAGCATGAACGGGGGAGGGGCAGAGAGAGAGGGAGACACAGAATCGGAAGCAGGCTCCAGGCTCTGAGCCATCAGCCCAGAGACCGACGCGGGGCTCGAACTCATGGACCGTGAGATACGTGACCTGAGCCGAAGTCGGACGCCCAACCGGCTAAGCCACCCAGGCACCTCCTACCCATTTCTTATTTGGGTTATTGGGTTTTTGTTTTTATTAGTGACATTGTATTCCTTATATATTTTGGATATAAATCTTTGTTTTGGTATATGACTTGCAAGCATTTTTCCACTATATCTTTCATTCTGTGGATCATGTCCTTTGATGCAAAGAAATGTTTTAATTTGACGTAGCCCATTTGTCTACAAAGGTCTTTTCCTTTGTAGTCTGTGCTTTTGGTGTCATATCCAAGAAGTCATTGCCAAATAAAATTTTATGTACTTCCCTCCATGTTTTCTCCAAGGAATTTGATAGTTTTACATCTTATGTTTGTGTGTTTAGTCCATTTTTAAAAAAAAATATTAAAATTTTTTTAATGTTTATTCATTTTTGAGAGAGACAGAGTGTGAGCAGGGGAGGGGCAAAAAGAGAAGGAGACACAGAATCTGAAGCGGGCGCCAGGCTCTGAGGTGTCAGCACAGAGCCCCACATGGGGCTCAAATTCACGAACTGTGAGATCATGACCTGAGCTGAAGTCAGATGCTTAACCGATTGAGCCAAGCAGGTGCCTTGTGTTTAGCCCGATTTTTAAACAAAGTTTATTTATTTATTTTGTGTGTGTGGGAGAGAGAGTGCACACAAAATTGGGGGAGGGGCAGACAGAGAGGGAGAGAGAATCCCAAGCAGGCTCTTGCACTGTCAGTGTGGAGCCCGATGTGGGTTCGAACTCATGAACCACGAGATCATGACCAGAGCTGGGGTCAGATGCTTAAACTGACTGAGCCACCCAGGTGTCCCGATGATGTTTAGTCCATGTTGAATGAACTTTATTATGGGGCATAAACCTAAGCATCCACCTTCATTCTTTTGTGTGTGGGTAGTCAGTTTTCTGGCACCATGTGTGAACGATACTACCCTTTCCATCCTAAATGGTCTTCTCACCCTTATCAAAAATGATTAGCCTGACTACACATGGGTTTGTGTCTGGATGTATTTTTAAGTTATTGTTTCCACGGGGGATGAAGGGCCTGGGGCTTCTTATTGTTTTCTGTTGCTGGTGTCATTCCCCCTCTAATCTGAACACGGATCAGATCTGGATCTAATCTGTGGATTTTGTGGTAGATAATGTGGTTTAAGTCTGCTGGAGGTGGGAGATATGCCTCCCATTCCCTGATTTTCACACTGACTTAAGTCACCTCATAATCCACCCTGTTCCCTCGGGCTTATTTTTTTTTTGTTTGTGTTCGCAAGTGACACTTAATGGTCACTTCATGGTCATTCCATTATCATGTCGTGAGATGTGGGTTCCTTGTGCTCATTCTGTTAGTAGTTTGCTGAGCCACTGGGTTCCACAAATATTTTTAAAATGCTATTTAAGAAGTTATTCTTTCACCGTGTGTTAATATTGCTTTTCTGTTTGTTTGTTTGTTTGTTTGTTTGTTTGTTTTCTTCTGCTTCTTTTATCCTCCTTTGATTTTATTCAGACCCATGGTGGTTTTCTGATTATTGAAGATCTCTGAACTCTGTTATTTTTTCTCTCTCATTCTATGGGATGAATAAAGTTTTTCATCAAGTTTTTCTTTTGCATCTCCAATTTTCTATAGAGCCAATGGAGTGAATTTTTCATTTCAGGTATTTATAAACTCAGAATTTCTCTGTGTTTTCTCCACATAGTTTCATTTTTCTACTGATATTTCCTAGTTGTTATGTTGCTGCCATATTTTCATTTAATTATTTGAACATAGTTTCCTTTATAACTTACAAATATTCATAAATGTTACTTTAAAATACTTTTTTTTTTTTTCAGTAATTCTAACATCTTTCCCAGGAAAAGTTTCTATTGACTTTAGTATGGAAGACATTTTCTGGTTTCTTTGCGTGTTTTAAAAGTTTTTTAGGTACACATTTCTGATAATGTAGTTTAGTAAACATGCATTGTATTTCATTTTTCTTAGATTTCTTATTTTTGGAGCTTGCATAGCTTTTACTGCAAAATCAGTTTTTCCTAATTCTTATCGTTTGTTTGTTTATTTATTTATTTACTTACAGCCTATTTTCCTAGGGATTGCCCTTGTGATTTTGCAGCTTAGATGTCAACCACTAATTTTTTAAAGGTTGTGTTCAAATACTGCAAATCAGTAAGGCTTCCACCCTCTGCCATGTGATGGATGTGCAGGTGTATGTGTATGTGTGTGGGGAGGGGTGGGGGGTGTGTGTGGGAGGGGAGTGCTCATAACTTTACTGTCAATTCTCAAGTCTCAGCTTTCGCTTTTATCTGGGTCTCCTCTACATGTGGGCGCATTTTCCCCATCAGCTAAAAGTGTGTAGAGAGCTAATATCATCTCTTCTGTTGTACTTTTCCCTTCAATATCTTCCCATTTTACTTACTGGGGGCCTTGAGCTCAGATAAAGGAAAGTGTGAGTTTCCCTCATTCATTATCAAGCAAACTCACCACTTTGAGCTGAAAAAGCAATGGTTATTTCATCCCCTTCCCCACTCTTACTCATGTCTGCCCTTGAGGCAACTGCATCATGATTTTTTCAGTCTTCCCAAAGTGTAAATAGTACAATTCTTTTTTTAAAAAAATTTTTTTAAATGTTTATTTTTAAGAGAGCTCGAGTGGGGAAGGATCAGAGGGAGATACAGAATCTGAAGCAGGCTCCAGGCTCTGAGCTGTCAGCACAGAGCTCAACGCGGGGCTCGAGCTCATGAACCGTGAGATCGTGACCTGAGGCGAAGTCAGACGCTCAACCCACTGAGTCACCCAGGTGCCCCATAAATAGTACAATTCTTTTTTTTTTTATTAAAAATTTTTTTAATGCTTATTTATTTTTGAGAGGGCGAGAGAGAGGCAGAGCATGAACAGGGGAGGGGCAGAGAGAGGGAGACACAGAACAAGAAGCAGGCTCCAGGCTCGGAGTTGTCAGCACAGAGCCTGACGCGGGGCTCGAACTCATGGACCGGGAGAACATGACCTGAGCTGAAGCCGGATGCTCAACTGACTGAACCACCCAGGCGCCCCAATAGTACAATTCTTTTTTATCACTGCACTAGGGTGGGTAGGTGGAGAGGCATGGGAGCAGTCCTAGGCAAGAAGATTACAAAGGTACTTCTTATTTGAATCTCTAGGAGTTTTTAAAATAATAAATATTTCACAAGTTATTATTATTAACCTCAGGGCAATTGTCAGAACCCCAAATTATTATCCATGGCAGTGTGTCTTCTTCACTTAGTCCTACTAAGATATCTTTACAATGGGTTCAGTGCGTAGCACTGTATTACAATTTGAAAGATTCTATAAAGTCACAAAGAATGAGCTTGACTTGTTACTACAAAGTTCACATGAGTATAAGAGCTTTGATGTGACTTCTAATAAAATTTGTTTTCTCATAGTGTATGTTGGACTTCTTCATTCATTCTTCATGGTGTAGAGTCTCCCAGACAAGAAATAATAGTTCATGGCTGTGGCCCAAAGGCTTAACTTTCCTTTCCAAACCGTAAGTTTCTTCACAACTCCTTTATTTTATGCCTCAAAGAATTTGTCATAGGAAAAAAAAAAAAAAAACAGCTTTAATGGAACAAATTTATTTATTTATTTATTTAATTTTTTAAAATGTTTATTTATTTTTGACACAGAGAAAGACAGAGCGTGAACAGGGGAGGGTCAGAGAGAGGGAGACACAGAATCTGAAGCAGGCTCCAGGCTCCGAGCTGTCAGCACAGAGCCCGACAGGGGGCTCGAACTCACGGAGTGTGAGATCATGACCTGAGCTGAAGTCGGATGCTTAACCGACTGAGCCACCCAGGCGCCCCTTAATGGAACAACTTTAGAAACACCATTGTTGAAGTGTTTCCATAGAAAAATAATATGGAAAATATTCAGATTTAGATACATAACTCTTAGTCCAAATGGATTGCATGTTCATTAAGATTTAAAATTATGTATTACCAAGATTAATTAGATATTATTTTCTATATTTCAGGTTGTCAGTATCTTCAGAGTGGGACCACAATTGTACATTTTTATACGTTCAGGCCAAAAAAATTTTAATTGAATCCTGCTTAGAAATAAAAACATATATTTGTAAGCACCAGGCACTTCAACCTACCTAAATCTGATATAATGCTGCTTCACCGTCTATAAAGAACATATTTCTCATTTCTTCAAGCCATATGATTATTTTCTTAGAGTTATCTGTTTAAGATTTTATTTTTTACAACAGTTTTGGGTTCACAGCAAGATTAAGAGAATGGTACAGAGATTTCCCATAACCCTCCAGTATGCACATATGCATGCCGTCTCCCATCATCAACATCACTCATTAGAATGCTTTACTTGTTACCCAGGATTAATCTTCATTGATATATCATAATCCCCCAAGGTCCAAAGAGTATCTGAGGTTTTACCTTTAGGGTTGTAGAATTATTTTTAAATCTTTATTTATATTAACATAAAAAAATATATACTCAGGAATATATCATCCATTTGTTAAACTTTTTTTATTTATTAAAATAAATTACATACACATTATAAATGATAATATCAAGCATTATTATGATAAAGCCCTCGGTAGGGTGAAAAAGCCCACTCATATTTCCAAATTAATTGATTTGTTCTAGCCCTAAAGGGGCTGCATGTGAAGGTTGAACGACCCAGAGTGGCAAGGTTATCAGTCAGTGTTGAGGTAGGAGACAGAAACCAGGAGAAGTTTGATATAAAGAATTATTAACTATATGGGAAAGCCTAGCATGAGGGGATGAAACAAAGTTATAAGAATACCTTAGGCTTAAAGGAAAGTACCGAAAGGAGGGATCACTGGGAAGCCAGGTCCGCTCTCTGAAGAGGGGATTTAGATGTCACCGAGGACAATGTGGGTGCACACAGCTTCATGGCCGACATGCTCACTGGATTGACCTGGGGCAGAGCAGCTCCACGGTCCCCTGGCTGAACTTGGTGAGGAAGGATCTCGGTCTGAGACTGGCAGGGAGGAAGAACCCCCTGCCAGGGTGTTAGCAGGTAGAGGCTGGAAGAGGAAACTTTAACTGGCACGGGCCACAGACACTCGTGGAGGCTGAATACACAGGACTTCCTGCAAACAGGCAGCTGGCAACCAAGCCATAGTGGCCAAAGGAGAGAAAACACCAAGGAACCAGGAAGAAGAGCCCTTTCTGCTGCAGTGTCTCTCGATGGCCTTTTACCAACAGAAGTCAACCTCCTGTGAGACGACAAGAGAGAAAATTGATAGGATCTTGCACCGTTATCTGAGAAAAGAGCACTGAGGGATAGATTTGGAGCTGAGAGTACTAAATCGATAACCAGGCACTCAGGGTATCATGCAACAAGCCCAGGGTTGCCGTCTAAGAGCCATTCAGATCTGCCCACTTCCTCAGAGAATGGAACCAAGCTGTACCTTCTGAATCCGTTTTAGTGCAGCACTAATCAAAGATCAGATTCATTTTTGGGGAGAGGTTGCTTTTTCAGTGAATAACAACCAGTGTCCTTTGGTACTTCTTCTTGTCTGCTGTTTTCCTCACCAGGATTTCAGATATTTTGGAAGGTATCTTGTTTTATTAAATTATCTGTGTCCTCACTCTGTCGTTCTGTGCCAGCAAATTTAAAAATATACTTTGGCAGGGGCACCTGGGTGGCTCAGTCAGTTGAACGTCCAACTTCGGCTCAGGTCATGATCTCACGGTTCGTGAGTTTGAGCCCCGCGTCGGGCTCTGTGCTTTGGATCCTCTGTCCCCCTCTCTCTGCCCTGGCTTTGTTTCCACTCTCCCAGTAAATCAATCAATCAATCAATCAATCAATCAATACTTTGGCATGAAAAATAAAATAGTAATTGATGAAGAAAACAAGAATTAAACATGTACAGATATTTGTGTGGGTAAAACAGCTAGTTATTGCCAAATCACGAGACAAACTTTAGTAATTTGATAGTGATTCAGAGATTTTTCTACTGTAATTCAGTGACAAGAGGAAGAGAGATAAAACTCAAAGTCGCAAAATAAATTCGCATTTCATATGCTTTGATCTCTTGAATATAGACATATTCTTTATATTTATTTCCCATGTTCATACAGAGGAAATAGATGGATATTCACAGTTAATTTCATATAATAGGTAAGTGGCAGATGTACTAATTGCTAAACTTGTGTTACAAACAACCCAAATTTCATTGGCATCTAAAAATAAGCCTTTATGTCTCGTTCACCCATTTGTGGTTTGGCTGCGTTTTAGTTGATGAGCTTGGGTTGCATGGGCTTGACTGCAAACCACAGATGCAGCTCAGATCCTTTTGTATTGTTTATTCTTAGAACAGTGGGCTATGTGGTATACGACCTTTTAGAGCAGAGATTAGCAGCTGTCAGAGGGGCCAGCAGAAATGTGCTTCTTAATGCCTGCACTCTGAGCTCAGAAGGTATCACTTTCCCACTCACACTATATTGTGAAAACAAGTCCTATGGTCAAACCTGTCATTAATTGTCTGCAAAGTATACTGTTTTCAAAGTGGTCAGTTAGAGGAACCGTAAGTTCACTGAAAAATAACCCAATTTACCATAATAACCATAGGAATATTTTTCTCATTGTGTTTCATGAGATAGATATCTTTGTTTGTAAAAAATAAACATGAGAAATAAAAAAAAAAAAAATAGAACGTTCCTAACTTCCATCTAGATTTTTCTTTCCTCTGTACCAAAAATTCTTGTAAGGTGGTTTTGTATAACGGGAAACATCAGCATGCAGATGTTTTCACCAGGGGCCTTGTGGAATAAGCAGTAAGGTATAAAGTTTAAAAACATTGGGGCGCCTGGGTGGCGCAGTCGGTTAGGCGTCTGACTTCAGCCAGGTCACGGTCTCGCGGTCCGTGAGTTCGAGCCCCGCTTCAGGCTCTGGGCTGATGGCTCAGAGCCTGGAGCCTGTTTCCGATTCTGTGTCTCCCTCTCTCTCTGACCCTCCCCCGTTCATGCTCTGTCTCTCTCTATCCCAAAAATAAATAAACGTTGAAAAAAAAATAAAAAAAAAAAAATAAAATAAAATAAAAACATCAGCAATGAACCCAGGTCATTTCAATGTAATTCTGAATGCACACTCTTAGTTCTGTGAGTCAGAAAACTGATCTGTCTCGCTTGCCTCTCCCATAAAATATGACGCAAATAGTATCTTATTCATAGAGTTGCTTGAAGATTATTTGAAAAGCACCTTTTGACACCTAAGTATTCACTACATCTTGGTCATTTTTACTTAAAAACTTGATGCTTCAGTTCCATCACCTGTGATATGGTAACTGTATATGTAGCCAACGCCAAGGGCTGAGGAATAAATTACATAATGCCTAAATATCCTTAAAATATAGCCAAGCCACAAGAGGTTCTTCCTGTATGTGATCTCTTTATATTTTGCTTTTCCAAATAGATCATAAAGGCCGATTTCTAAGAAAACCCAAGCTCTAAAACTGTCTTCTTCCTTCCACTCATCCAAAGCTCTATTGTTACAATATATTTGTTTAGCTGGGTATGGGAAATATAATCTGACTTAGGAGTTTGATCATATATATCAAAGATATTTTCAGTTTGAAAATGGTTTTTGAGAAGGGCACCTGGGTGTCTCAGCCGGTTGGGCGTCCGGCTTTGGCACGGGTCATGATCTCATGGTTCGTGAGTTCGAGGCCCGCGTCAGGCTCTGTGCTGACAGCTCAGAGCCCGGAGCCTGCTTTGGATTCTGTGTCTCCCTCTTTCTCTGCCCCTTCCCTGCTTGTGCTCTCTCTTTCTCTCAAATACAAATAATAAAACATCCAAGAAATGGTTTTTGAGAAATTTCATACACATCATCTATGGACACTAAATGAATAACTTTGGGGGGACATGTGTTTCCATTTTTTTTTTAATGTTTATTTATTTTTAAGACAGAGAGAGACAGAGCATGAACAGGGGCGGAGCAGAGAGAGAGGGAGACACAGAATCTGAAGCAGGCTCCAGGCTCCGAGCCATCAGCCCAGAGCCCGACGCGGGGCTCGAACTCACGGACCGTGAGATCATGACCTGAGCCGAAGTCGGACGCTTAACCGAACGAGCCACCCAGGCGCCCCTCCATTTTTGAAATCAGGTTGCATTTCCTGTTCTGTCTCGTTGGCCAAAAGCCCAGTCTCCTCACCCACTACCAACACCTCACACTGTCTCGTTGGGAATTGAAGAAATTTTGAAAAGCATTGTCAAGGCTTGGCGAGCAAACCTGTTCAGCTGCTAGATTTGGGGAACCTACAGGGGCCCAGGGAAAGAAGAGGCTCAAGTGCCCTTTTCCTTTCAATGTTGGCGTATCCCATCCACACCTACCATGGGGAATGGAGAAAAAGAAGAGAGGAGCTGCTTAATGTATTTCTGATGTAGAACCCCTCCCAATTTTCTCCCCAAATACATATCTAAATACATGCGTAATAAGATGCCCAAAGTTTTATATGTACCCATAATAAGCCAGGAGAATTACTCGGTAAAGTGAGCTTGGGTTAGGGGGTCCACCAAAACCCCTGGGGAAGAGGTCAACTGCACTGGCTTACAGTCAGACCTGTCCTCCTAAAGATGTCCCTGTAGGGTGCAGGGGGTGGGTTTGGTGTAAGGGTGCTAGCCTTTACTGGAGATGCTGGATTGCTGTCTGAAGTTTGGCCATGCTGGTGGGTGGGGGAAAAAGGCATCACCCAGCTCTGTCATCCCCGGCTAGCGGAGCCACTGTTCAGACAGCCCTCACGGGCAAGCAAACCATCTCCCCTCCCGTGTCCCAGGCTTCTGTCAGATCCCTGCCCTCGACCCTTCTGTGCCCAGTCCTTCCACACACTGTGGTGCCACAGTTCTCCTGTGTTTTATCTTTGGTGTATGACTGGGGTTCAAAACTCCAGATCTTAAAGGATGCGGCAAGGCATAGAACCCATTCCCCTCCTCCAGGGGAGAACCTCACGGCACTGCCCCTGGCGCCGGTCTGTTCCCGAAAAGCAGTTGCATGGCTGGGCAGGCGCCTGGAGTTTATGGTGAGGCACAGGAAAAAAGCTGCGTTCGCTTCACCCGTCCTTTTCCTGTACCTCTGTGCCCTGCCACTCAGAGGCGCCAGCTGGGTCTTTTATCCTTGGAGAGGATAAGTCTCCCCGTGCAACCCAAGGGATGGCCACCCCACCCTGTCCACGGTACATTCCGGGCCTCCTTTTCTTCTACCCAGGAGCAATGCCACCCCCGGGCCCCGACTCTACTCCGGCAAATGGCACAGACTTCCAAAAACTCAAAATTTCAGCTTAACGCTTCGCAAAAACTTGGAAGAGTCAGTTCCTCGTAATTCTCCTACCAGTGGTTTGGGGAGAGTGCTTTTCTTACATGAACCGAATGCATTGCTCTCTCCCTCCTTCTCTCTTACTCTTCTCTGTGTAAAGGGCTCTGACCCTCTGCAGCAACGCTGAATTTCTCTCCCCCCAGTTCCCCTGCTCCGCGTACCTGCCACATTCTCTACCTTGAATTGTGCAGCTTCTTCTCTTATCTATTGCCTTGTGATCAATTTCCGAGGCGTTCAGAGTGATTTGATGTTGATCTAGCTGTGCTTGAGGCATGAGACAAGCCCAAGGTCCCCCCCTACTACTATGGTATTTTTAACTCTGAAAAATACCATATCTTTATCCATTCATGGGATGATGGGCATTTGGGCTCTTTCTATAATTTGGCTATTGGAGATCATGCTGCCTGAGTAAGGTATTTCTGGTTGACAGGTTTTCGGGTTTTTTTCTTTCCCTTTGCTCACTTTATTTTTAAAAAAAAATTTTTTTTAACCTTTATTTATTTTTGAGACAGAGAGAGACAGAGCATGAACGGGGGAGGGGCAGAGAGAGAGGGAGACACAGAATCGGAAACAGGCTCCAGGCTCCGAGCCATCAGCCCAGAGCCCGACGCGGGGCTCGAACTCACGGACCGCGAGATCGTGACCTGGGCTGAAGTCGGCCACTTAACCGACTGAGCCACCCAGGCGCCCCTCTTTGCTCACTTTAAAAATATCATCCCAGGGGTACCTGGGTGGCTAAGTTGGTTAGGCGTCTGACTTCAGCTCAGGTCATGATCTCACGGTTCGTGAGTTGGAGCCCTACATCAGGCTCTGTGCTGACAGCTCAGAGACTGGAGCCTGCTTCAGATTCTGTCTCCTTCTCTCTCGGCCCCTCTCCCACTCTCACTCTGTCTTTCTGTCTGTCTCTCTCAATAATAGATCAATATTAAAAAATTGAAAAAAAAAATAGCATCCCATTCTCTCTTGTCTTAATCGTGGGAAGAAGATCTTGCTGAGAGGATCCTTTTTGGTGTCTGATGTGACATGTTGACCTCAGAGGCCTCAAAGCAGTGTTGGAGCCATTGTCCAAGATTAGGCACCGATGGACCTACCATTGTGCCTGGGTCATGGCGCACAAGTTCATTTGCTATGGCTGGGGCACTGGGGTCTAGGATAGAGACATGGGCAGATACTCTATGCAAACTGTACCAGGGTCTCAGGGGCACACAACTGTGGCTCTGGTTGGTGAAGGGAATATAACAGAGACACAGACCCTAGAATGACAAGTTTCAGCAGGGGCTTAGGCAAGAGAAGCAGAGTGTAGAAGTGGCATGTGCTGGGGAGGGTGAGGCAAAGTTTCAACTCTGTCCCAAGCAGCAGTCACAAGATAGCAGCACCGCGATCCAGTGGCAGTTTCTTAAAACCACGTCTCATGACCCAGGGACCTGGGCGCAGAGCTTTAGCAGCCCAGCCCCCAGTGACAGTTCAGGCTGGGACCTGGGAGCTGAAAGTGTGTCTTGGATGGAGCAGTACAGCACCAGCAATGAGGTTTCAGAACCCTGATATGGGACCTAAGCGATGGGGCTGTAGGCAGTGGTAGGTTGGCCATAGAGATGATGGGTCAGAGCCTTGAGCTGCCATAGATGGAGTGAAGGGTCCAGGCAGCAGCAACCTGGTGTGAGCCATGGCAGTTCAGAGTCTAGGCTTCAAGTAGGGGTGGGGTTCAGAGCAGCAGGAGCGCCCTTTACAACGAAGACCCAGCGTCATGACCTGGAACCCAGTGGGTGGGGCTTACGGAAGTAGCCGCAGGTACCCATACTAGGAGCCAAAGCACTCTTGGAACCTGGGGACGGGGCTCAAGACAGCACAAGCTTTCCCAGTAATGTTGAGACGGAGCCCCAACCGGGGACCGGGAGTGGAAGAACTCAGACGCAGCTCTAGTCTTCTACCTGGCGAGGTGCTATGGCACCCAGTCCCCAAATGCCTCAATTGGCGCCCCTGAAGGCAAGTCTCACCATGGCAACAGCTCCAGCCTCTGGGGGTAGCTGCAGAGGGGGCTCTCTGGGCTGTTCCATCAAGTGGGATCAGTATCAGTGGGGCACCTCTGTTGCAAAACCTGCAGATGGCCACAAAGCTAAACCTTGCTGGGTTCTCTTGCCCCCCTTCTCTCCATGAGGTGACTTCCCCTGAGGGGATTCCTCCTGGTGCCAAGCGGCTCCCAACTAGCTGGCTGGGTGGTGCGGGCAAAATGCTTCCTTTACGTTCTGAGGAGCCACCCTGAATTTTCGAGTTCTGCCCAGTTTTTGCTGCTCTTTGTTGTGCAGAGCTTTCCCTGAACCGTTTGAAATGGTTTCATTACTGTTCTTACTGTTTTCTGTAGGGCAGATGAGCGTGGGTACCTCCTAGCCTTTCACCTTGTGGATGGGACTCTTTACTCATATATCAGGAAGTGGTTTCCATCTACTTCAAATTACTTCGGACAAAGTACATTAAATGAGGGGTACCTGGGCAGTTCAGTCGGTTAAACGTCTGCCTTGGGCTCAGGTCATGATCTCACAGTTTGTGAACTGGAGCCTGGCATCTGGGTCTCTGCCGTCACCGCAGAGCCTGCTTCAGATCCTTTGTCCCCGTCTCTCTCTGCCCCCTCCCCCACTCACACTTGCTCTCTAAATAAATAAATAGAGGAGAGATAGGAGGAAGATGGCGGCGTAGGAGGACGCTGGGCTCACCGCGCGTCCTGCTGATCACTTAGATTCCACCTACACCTGCCTAAATAACCCAGAAAACC
>NW_024412407.1:37004383-37026942 GCF_014898765.1 Herpailurus yagouaroundi
ATAAACAAACATGTAAAAATACATTAAGCACAAACATTGCAATTTGTCCTCCCCCCGTTACAGCTTTCCAACCGTTTGCATTATGTCACTTTGCTTTTATGAAAGACCTGGATTAGTACCATTTTTTTTTTTGGTGAACAACAGAAATGGGAAGGGGAGTTTTGCTTTTCTGAAAAAAGAGATGAAAAGTGAAAAATGTGTTCAGTGCTGGCTTTGCTGTTATAGAGGCAGCGCACACCCCAAGCAGTGAGTCTGGTCCTGTCAGACCAGCTACTCAGCATCTCACTGTCAAGGGTAGCTTTAAACTGTGGTTTTCAGCGTCTGTACTTCATCTCAATTTATTTTGTGCATCCATTAGCAAGATATTTCTTAAGGTATCCAAAAACAAAAAACAAAAACATGAGAGGTTGTTTTTTGGGTCAGGGAATGCTCAACAACTCTTCCATAGAAGTTAATGGTAATTGTTTCTTTAATTACATCATTTCAGCTTAGGAAAGATTTCATAGAAACACTCAGAGCAGGAAACCTGTCCTTCTAACAATGTTGTACTGAACCCTGGTTTCTGAACACCAATTATGCACATCTTTACGTTCTCTACATTCACGATTTCACATTGGAGACTTGAAAGGAACCATTCATGATGATTTTGCACCACAAAAGTTGACAAATACAAAAAAAAATGTTTTCTTTTCCCTCCTATGTGCCCATATAGCAGCATAAGATTGTATAGTACAATCCAACCATACGGTGTTATAATGATGATTTTAAATAATATCATTTCATAGATCACTTACAAGAGGAAAATACATACACGGATTTTAAATTTTTTTTTTGACGTTTATTTACTTTTGAGACAGAGAGAGACAGAGCACGAACGGGGGAGGGTCAGAGAGAGGGAGACACAGAATCCAAAACAGGCTCCAGGCTCTGAGCTGTCAGCACAGAGCCCGATGCGGAGCTCGAACCCACGGACCGCGAGATCATGACCTGAGCTGAGATCATAACCGACTGAACCACCCAGGCGCCCCAATACACAGATTTTAAAATTTACTGACATATTTATCATTCTGGTGATCGTTATTACTTCTTGTGGAAATGAGTTAACTCTAGCATCGTTTACTTTTAGCTTGAAGAACATTTTTGGACGGTAGGTCTACTAAAAAGAAATTCTGTTAGGTGTTGTGTTTGATGTGGGGTCTTTATGCACCTTCTTGTTTGAAAGACTGTTTTGCTGAATTTATAATTCTGGCTTGACATGTCTTTTTGGGTTTTTTTGTTTGTTTGTTTTGTTCTGGGTTTTGTGTATGTTTGTTTGGGGGGCTGATTTGTTTGTTTTTTTGTTTTTACAGTACTTTCAGCTCTGTGGCTAAATACTTTTTTTTTTCTTCTTTTTTTTTTTTTTTTTTTTTTGCTTGTTTCAAGTTTTTGTTTAAAATAACTTATGGTGTGATACTGGTTTCAGGAATAGAATTCAGTGATTCATCACTTAACTTGTTGTGCTCATCACAACAAGTGCAGTACTTTCAGCTCTGATTTTGACCTTCACTGTCTTTTATTCTTCATGGTGTCTGGTGAAAACTCATCTGTTAATCATATTATGATTTTTCTAAACGTAATGAGTAGTTTTCTCCTGCTTTTGTCAAGATCACCTCTTTTTGTTTACCTTTTATTTTATTTGTTAAGTTGTGGCAAAAAAAATAAACCCACATAACATAAAATTTACCACATTACCCATGTGAAAAAAAATAGACTACTTTCTTAGAGCAGTTTTAGGTTCACAGCAGAACTCAGACAAAGCACAGGGATTTCCTGTGTTCCCCTACTGTCTAAGTGTCTATGCACGAGTCGTGGATGGAGTCTCTCACTGTCATTATCTCTCAGTGTAGTGATTCATTTGCTACAACTGATAACCGTATGTTGACAAATCTCTATCATCCAAAGACCATAGTTTACATTAAGGTTTACTATTAATATTGTGAATTTGATGAGTTTGCAGAAATATGTAATGACATGTATTAACCACTATGGAGTTATATAGCATAGTTTCGCTGTCTTGAAAATCCTCTGTGCTCCATCTAGCCATCCTTCCTTGTCCCTAAACCTTGTCAACCACTGATCCTATTTCCTGTCTCCATAGTTGTGTTTTTTCCAGACTGTTGTAGTGGGAAGCATAAACTTATCTCACATCTTACAGAACACTTACTATATCATGTGTCTTAACTGACTTTCAGCGCACAGTTTAGAGAGCTAACTGTATTCAGTCATTGCCTAACAGATCTCTAGAACTTTTTCACCTTATAAAATTAGAAATTCATACTCACTGAACCATTATTACCCTTCGCCACTTTCCCCTCAGCCCTGAGCGATCACCATTCTACTTTCTGTATCTGTACGTTTGGCTACTTTCAACAGTGGAATCATACACTTCTATTTTATTGATTGATTGATTGATTGATTGCATGTGTGTGCCTGCCTTATTTCACTTAGAACAATGCCCTGGCATTTCATACACGTTGTAGCAGGTGATAGGATTTCCTTCCTTTTTAAGGCTGAATAATATGTTGTTATGTGTGTACTATGCTTTCTTTCTCCATCCATCCATTAGCAGGCAGTAGGCTGCTTCTATCACTTGGCTCTTGTGAATAATGCTTCCCTGAGCATGGGTGTGCCGATATCTCTTTGAAATCTTGCTTTTAATGCTTTTTATATATTTTCCTATCAGTTGAACTAGTGATTCACGTGGCAATTCAATTTTTAATTTTTTGAAGAAGCTTCATACAGTTTTTCATATGGCTGATCAATTTACATTCCCAACGATAGCGTGCAAGGATCTTCTTTTTCCACCTCCTCACTGACACTTTTTCTTTTTTTTTTTTAATAGTCTCCATCCTCATGAGTATGAAGTAATATCGCATTGTGGTTTTGCTTTGTGTTTCTCTGGTAGTTAGTGATGTTGAGTACGTTTTCATATGCTTTATCGCCATTTATATATTTTCTTTGGAAAAAGTATTCTATACTTTTGCCCATTTTTCCATTGGGTTATTTGGTTTTTGTTGTTGTTACTGGCTTATAGGATTCCTTATATATTTTGGATACTGTATATATGTATGTTTGTATTTATTTCCAGTTAATTAACATACAGTATAATATTAGTTTCAGTAGAAGAATTTTGTGATTCATCACTTACATACAACATCCAGTGGTCATCACAAGTGCCCTTTTCTTAATACCCATCACCCATTTAACCCATCTCCCTGCCCACCACCCCTCCAGCAATCCTTAGTCTGTTCTCTAAAGTTAAGAGTCTGTTTGATGGTCTTCTCCCTGCCCCCCGCAATGTTCATCTGTTTTGTTACTTAAATTCCACATATGAATGAAATCATGTGGTATTTATATTTCCGATTGACATATTTTGCTTAGCATAGTACACTCTCGTTCCATCCATGTCATTGTAAATGGCAAGATTTCATTCATGTTGGTTGTTGAGTAATATTCCATTTTATATAAATACCACATCTTCTTTACCTATGTGTCAGTTGATGGATATTTGAACTCTTTCCATAATTAGGCCCTTGTTGATAGTGCCGCTATAAACATTGAAGTGCATGTACCCCTTCAAATCAGTATTTTTTTTTTAATTATTTGGATAAATAGCTACTAGTGTAATTGCTGGGTTGTAAGGTAGTTCTATTTTTAACTTTCTGCTGTTTTCCAGAGTGGATGCACCAGTTTGCATTCCCACCAACGGTGTAAGACGGCTCCCCTTTCTCTGCATCCTCACCAGCATCTATTGATTTCTGTATTGTTAATTGTAGCCATTCTGACAGATGTGAGATCATATCTCCTTGGAATTTTGATTTGTGTTTTCTTAATTATAAGTTCCATTGTGCACCATTTAACACATCTGTTAGTCATTTGTGTGTCTCCTTTGGAAAAATGTCTATTCATGTCTTCTGCTTGTTTCTTCACTAGATTATTTGTTTTTCGGGTGTTGAGTTTGATGAGTTCTTTATAGATTTTGAATACTAACCCTTTATCAGAGATGTCATTTTCAACTATCTCTCCCATTCCAAAGGCTGCCTGTTAATTTTATTGATTGCTCCTTTCACTGTACAGAAGAAGCCTTTATCTTGATGAAGTCTCAGTAATTCATTTTTGCTTTTGTTTCCCTTGCCTGCAGAGATGTGTCTAGCAAGAATATGTTGTGGCCTGAGTCAACAAGGTTGCTGCCTGTGTTCTTCTATAGAATTTTTATGGTTTTCTGTCTCACACTTAGGACACGAATCCATTTTGAATTTGTTTTTGTTTATGGTGTAAGAAAGTGGTCCAGTTTCATTCTTCTGCATGTTGCTGTCCAGTTTTCCCAATACCACTGGTGGAAAAGGTTGTCTTTTTTTCATTGGGTAGTCTTTCCTGCTTTGAAGAAGTTTAGTTGATCATATAGTGATGGGTCGATTTCTGGGTTTTCTGTTCTATTCCATTGATTTATGTGCCTGTTTTTATGCCAGTCCATACTGTCTTGATCACTACAGCTTTATAATATAACTTCAAGTCCAAAATTGTTATGTCTCTAGCTTTGCTTTGCTTTTTCAAGATTGTTTTTATGATTAGTGGTCTTTGTGGTCCCCCACAAATTTTAGGATTGTTTGTTCTATTTCTGTGAAAAATTCTGATGGTATTTTGATAGGAATTACATTAAATCTGCAGATTGCTTTGGTTTGGGTACTATAGAGATTTTAATAATATTTGTTTTTCCGATTCATAAGCATGGAATGTTTATCCATTTTTTTGGGGGGGTGTCATCTTCAATTTCTTTCATATGTGTTCTATAGTTTTCAGAGTAGAGACTTTTTGGTTAGGTTTATTCCTACTTATTTTATTGTTTTGGGTGCAATTGTAAATGGGATCTATTTTTTCAGTTTTCTTTCTGCTGCTTCATTACTGGTGTATAAAAATGCAACAGATTTCTGTAGGGTGATTCTATCTCCTGCTACTTTGCTGAATACATGTATCAGTTCTAGCAGTTTTTTGGTGCAGTCCTTCTGAGTTTCTACCTACAGTGTCATGATGT
The DNA here is from genome assembly GCF_014898765.1 of Herpailurus yagouaroundi. Lineage (NCBI taxonomy): Eukaryota > Metazoa > Chordata > Mammalia > Carnivora > Felidae > Herpailurus > Herpailurus yagouaroundi. The sequence goes on from NW_024412407.1 coordinate 37,009,455, forward strand.
CGGCCAATAGTGAAGGTTTGACTTCTTCCTTGCTGACTTGGATGTCTTCTATTTCTTTTTGTTGTCCAAATTCTGAGTTAGGACTTTTAAACCACAATCATGAGAGTGAACATACCTGTCTTGCACCTGGCCACAGAGTAAAAGCTGTCAGTTTTTCCCATTGAGGATGATATTAGCTACGGTTCTTTCATATACGGCTTTAATGATGTTGAGGTATGCTCCCTCTACAGCTATTTGTGAGGTCTTTTATTGAGAATGGCTAGTATACTTTGTTGAATGCTTTTTCTGCATCTATTGAGAGAATCCTAAGGTTCTCATCCTTACTTTTATTAACGTGGTGTATCACATGATGGATTTGAAACCACCCTTACACCCCAGGAATAAATGTTGATTGTGGTGAGTGATTCTTTTAATGTACTGTTGGATTCAATTTTCCAGTATTTTGATGAGAATTTTTCATTCGTGTTCGTCAGGGATATTGACCTGTAATTTGCTTTTTTAGCGTGGTCTTTGTCGGGTTTTGGAATCATGGTAATCTTGGCCTTGTAGAATGACTTTGGAAGCTCTCCTTCTGTGTATATTCTTTGGAACAGCTTGAGAAGAATAGGTAGGTATTAACTCTTCTTTAAATGTTTGGCAGAATTTCCTTGGGAAGCCACCTGTCCCTGAGCTTTTGTTTATTGTGACATTTTTTTAATACTAATTTAATATCTTTGCTGGTTATGGATGTGTTCAAATGTTCTATTTCTTCCTGTTTCAGTTTTGGTAGTTTATATTTCTAGGAATGTATCCATTTCTTTAAGATTGCCCAATTTGTTGGCATATAGCTTTTCATAATATTCTCTTATAATTATTTGTATTTCTGTGGTGATGGTTGCTGCTGGAAGCCGAGCTATCCCAACCTGAGTGGCAGGGCCCCAGCTGTGGACGGATTGGTGACTGCAGGGAGGGCCACCGACAGTGAAGCTTCTTGTACTCCCGTTTTTAGGTAATTTGGCCTTAAGTACTTGGGGTATTGTCTGTTGGGGAATTGCCCTCGACAGGCCCCCTGGGAAAAGAACCATTGGGGAAGAAAATAAGGTTCTGCAAGAAATTGTGTGGCCTTACGTTTAGCCCTCACCATCCCCTATGGAGACGACTCTACTTACAGGAAGGATAGCCTCATACCTTTGCCAGCAAAGATGGCCTGTAAAGGAGACACATATGAATTTGAAAGCCTCACTCCGGCAACTAAGGAGTGTATCTCTGGACACCGGTGACTTCAACCCCAGGCCCACCTGGCCCCCCAGAGGCATTCCAGATGATGACTGAACCTAGTCGGTTAAGGTGCAGAATGGTTCATTGGTTCCTAGGTGCATTGTCCCTCTGAGAATGTGTGAGGCATGGGTTTCTAAGGCTTTTTCGGCCCCTTCCTGGCACCTCGGACTGAGGCAAACACATTGTTCTTTTGGCCTCATGTGGTTAGGAGGTCATGTCCCTGTAACTGTTCCACTTGAGGTGTTGAGACATGGAGGGCCTTTCACGAGAACAGCAAAGCAAATGCTTTGTAGATTATAGATACACGCAGATGCATCATGGGATAATGTAAGAAATTAATCAATAATCCAAAGGTATGCGGGAACATTAGAGGAAAATCGCCATGTTATTTCTTGAAGGTTGTTTACACATAGGAACATTTTCAAAATTAGGTAATGTTAGAAAAACATAGATGACATATGTTACAAGGAAATCACTAGCATATGTAATGCCACGTTTGCTGCAATAAATTGGCCAGTTCAACACGCTGCTGTTGTCTGTGTCCATTTTTATTTTAGTTTTAGTTTTTTATTTTAGTTTTTTATTTTCTAGTTTTTTATTTTAGTTTTGTTTTCTTTTCACCGACGCCGTTCTTCCTTCCGGAACCCCTGGTTGCTGGAACTGGCCTCTGGCAGGTTGCGATCTTTCCTCTCTCATTTATGATTTTGTTTACTTTGGTCCTTTCTCTTTTCTTTTTTTTTTTTAAGTTTTTTTTTTTTTTAACGTTTATTTATTTTTGGGACAGAGAGAGACAGAGCATGAATGGGGGAGGGGCAGAGAGAGAGGGAGACACAGAATCAGAAGCAGGCTCCAGGCTCTGAGCCATCAGCCCAGAGCCTGACGCGGGGCTCGAACTCACGGACCGCGAGATCGTGACCTGGGTTGAAGTCGGACACTTAACCGACTGAGCCACCCAGGCGCCCCTCTCTTTTCTTTTTAATAAGTCTGCTTAGGGGTTTATCCATTTTATTAATCCTTTCTTATAACCAGCTCCTGGTTTCATTGGTCTGTTCTACAGTTTGTTTGTTTGTTTGTTTGTTTATTTGTTTGCTTGCTTGCTTGTTTTTTTCTATATCCTTTATTTCTGTTCTAATCTTTATTATTTCCGTTCTCCTGCTGGCTTTAGGCTTCATTTGTCGTTCTTTTTCTAGCTCATTTAGATTAAGGTTAGGTTATTTGAGATTTTTCTTGCCCCAATGTTTCTTGCCCCTGAAGTAAACTTGTATTGCTCTATACTTCCCTATTATGCCTGTTTTCACTGCATCTCAAAAGCTTTTGGACTGCCATGTTTTCATTGTCATTCATTTCCATGTATATTTTTATTTATTCTTTAATATCTGGGTTGGCCCATTCATTCTTTAGTAGGATATTCTTTCACCTCCATCTATTTGTGATCTTTCTAAATTTTTCTTGTGATTAGCTTCAAGTGTCATAGGGTTGTGGTCTGAAAATATGCATGGTGTGGTCTTGATCTTTTTGTAGTGGTTGAGTCAGTACTCATATTACAATACAACCATACTGTAATCCAGTATGTGACCTCTTCTAGAGAATGTTCCATGTGCATTTGAATAGAATGCATATTCTGTTACTTTAGGATAAAATGTTCAGAATATATCCATGAAGTTAATCTGGTCCAGTGTGTCATCAAAGCCATTGTTTCCTTGTTGATTTACTGCTTAGATCTGTCCATTGTTGTATGAGGTGTTAAAGTCCCCTACTATTTTTGTATCATTAGCAATGAGTTCCTTCATGTTTGTTACTAGTTATTTTATATATTTGAGTGCTTCCATGTTTATGTGGGGCATCAATATTTACAATTGTTAGATCTTCTTTTTTGGATAGACCTATTTATTATGATATGGTGCTCTTCTCTCTTGTCTTTGGTTTAAAATCTAATATATCTGGTACAAGTATGGCTACTTCAGCTGTCTTTTGACATCCATTGGTATAGTAATTGGTTCTCCATCCCTGCACTTTTCATCTGCAGATGTCTTTAGCTCTAAAATGAGTCTCTTGGAGGCTCCAAGGTGGCTCAGTCAGTTCAGCATCCAATTCTTGGTTTCAGCTCAGGTCGCAATCTCACAGTTCATGAGATTGAGCCTCATGTCAGGCTCTGCACTGACAGCATGAAGCCTTCTTGGGATTCCCTCTCTCTCTCTCTCTCTCTCTCTCTCTTTCTCTCTCAAAATAAATAAACATAAAATAAAATAAAATAAAATAAAATAAAATAATAAAATAAAATAACTAAAGTAAAATTCTCTTGTAGGCAGCATGGAGATGGGTCTTGGTTTTTGTATCCATTCTCTACCCTGTGTCTTGTGATTGGAGAATTTAGTCCATTTACATTCAGAGTGATTATTGATAGATATGAATTTAATGCCATTTTATTACCTGCTAAGTCATTGTGTCTGGACATTTTTTCTGTTCCTTTCTAGTTTTGTCACTTTTGGTCTTTCTCTCCCGCTCAAAGAGTCCCTTTTAATATTTCTTGGTGGGCTGATTTAGTGGTCACAAAATCCTTTAGTTTTTGTTTATCTGGGAAACTCTTCATTTCTTCTTCTTTTTTGAATTTTAGTTTTTAAAATTTACATCCAAATTAGTTAGCATATAGTGCAACGATGATTTTAAGAGTAGATTCTTTAATGCCCCTTACTCATTTAGCCCATCCCGCCTCCCACAACCCCTCCAGTAACCCTGTTTGTTCTCCATATTTAAGAGTCTCTTATGTTTTGTCCCCCTCTCTGTTTTTACATTATTTTTGTTTCCCTTCCCTTATGTTCATCTGTTTTGTCTCTTAAAGTCCTCACATGAGGGAAGTCATATGATATTTGTCTTTCTCTGACTAATTTCGCTTAGCATAATACCCTCCATGGAACCGATTTCTGTGCTTTGATTTCATATCCATACAAATTTTTTGGTGGAATCTTTTGGGTTTTCCATATATAGTATCATGTCATCTGCGAAGAGTGAAAGTTTGACCTCCTCTTGGCTGATTTGGATGCCTTTTATTTCTTTGTGTTGTCTGATTGCAGAGGCTAAGACTTCCAATACTATGGTGAATAACAGTGGTGAGAGTGGACATCCCTGTCTTGTTCCTGACCTTAGGGGGAATGCTGTCAGTTTTTCCCCATTGAGGATGATATTAGCGTTGGGTCGTTCATATATAGCTTTTATGATCTCGAGGTATGATCCTTCTATCCCTACTTTCTTGAGGGATTTTGATCAAGAAAGGATGCTGTATTTTGTCAAATGCTTTCTCTGCATCTATTGAGAGGATCATGTGGTTCTTGTCCTTTTTTTATTGATGTGATGAATCACATTAATTGTTTTGCAGATATTAAACCAGCCCTACATCCCCAGGTATAAATCCCACTTGGTCGTGGTGAATAATTTTTTGAATGTATTGTTGGATCCAGTTGGCTAATATCTTGTGGAGGTTTTTTACATCTATGTTCATCAGGGAAATTGGTGTATAGTTCTCCTTTTTAGTGGGGTCTCTGTCTGGTTTTGGAATCAATATAATTCTGGATTCATAGAAAGAGTTTGGAAAATTTCCTCCCATTTCTATTTTTTTGGAACAGATTCAAGAGAATAGGTGTTAACTCTTCCTTAAATGTTTGGTAGAACTCCCCTGGAAAGCCATCTGGCCCTGGACTCTTGTTTTTTGGGATATTTTTGATTTCTAATTAAATTTCTTTATTGGTTATGGGTCTGTTCAAATTTTCTATTTCTTCCTGTTTCAGTTTTGGTAGTATATATGTTTCTAGGAATTTGTCCATTTCTTCCAAATTGCCCATTTTATTGGCATATAATTGCTCACAATATTCTCTTATTATTGTTTTTATTTCTGCTGTGTTGGTTGTGACCTCTCCTCTTTCATTCTTTATTTTATTTATATGGGTCCTTTCCTTCTTCTTTTTTTTTTAAACGTTTTTTAGCGAAGGAAACAATCAGCAAAACTATAAGGCAACTGAAATAATGGGAGAAGATATTTGTAAACAACATATCAGATAAAGGGTTAGTATCCAAAGTCTATAGAGAACTTATCAAACTCAACAACCAAAAAAACAAATAATCCAGTGAAGAAATGGGCAAAAGACATGAATAGACACTTCTCCAAAGAAGACATCCAGATGGCCAACTGACACATGAAAAAATGCTCAACATCATTCATCATCAGGGAAATACAAATCAAAACCACAATGAGATATCACCTCACACCTGTCAGAGTGGCTAACATTAACAACTCAGTCAACAACAGATGTTGGCAAGGATGCGGAGAAAGGGGATCTTTTTGCATTGTTGGTGGGAATGCAAGCTGGTGTAGCCACTCTGAAAAACAGTATGGAGGTTCCTCAAAAATTAAAAATAGAATTACCCTATGACCCAGCAACTGTGTTACCAAGTATTTATCCAAGGCATACAGGTATGCTGTTTCGAAGGGACACATGCACCCCCATGTTTATAGCAGCACTATCAACAATAGCCAAAGTATGGAAAGAGCCCAAATGTCCATTGATGGATGAATGGATAAAGAAGATGTGGTATATATATACAATGGAGTATTACTTGGCAATCAAAAGGAATGAAATCTTGCCATTTGCAACTATGTGGATGGAATTGGAGGGCATTATGCTAAGTGAAATTAGTCAGAGAAAGACAAGTATCATATGACTTCACTCTTGTGAGGACTTTAGGAGACAAAACAGATGAACATAAGGGAAGGGAAGCAAAAATAATATAAAAACATAGAGAGGGACAAAATACAAGATACTTAAATATGGAGAACAAACAGAGGGTTACTGGAGGGGGTGTGGGAGGGGAGACGGGCTAAATGGGTAAGGCGCATTAAGGAATCTACTCTTGAAATTATTGTTGCACTATATGCTAACTAATTTGGATGTAAATTAAAAAAATAATGGGAAAAAAGCAATTTGGGAACAAACTAAGTTATTTCAGTATATTCATCTAAATCATTTATTTAAAATTTGACAACTAGCAATAGTAAACTCCTTCAGATATGAGACCTGGTATTCAGAATTATATTGCTGTTATAAATATGTAGGAAACCTTCAAGTAAATCAATTATTCAAACTTAATTTACTTCAATAAAAACAAAACTATAAATGTTTGTAGCTTTAGAAAAAGTGTCTTCCAGCATTTACAATGGGTTGGGGAGGTGAGATATCTATTTATATATATTTAAATCTTTCCATTATATAAAATAATAATGCAGGTCTGCCAATAAGAAGTGAATTCAAGACAGAGTCATGGAGACGTCAGGGATATAAAGATCCAAATGACAGTTTTCTCTGCCTAACCTTCTGAGAATATACATTAGGTTATGAACACAGTGAGCTGGTTTTCTGGATCCCAGAGTTAAACAGTACCCATTTCAGTACTAAATTCAGAGGAAGATGGCACCCTTTTAAAATGTACTGAGCAGAATATGTTTTTGTTGCAGGCACTCAGTTCCAAGGAGAAGGCAGGAAGGACTGAGTTGTGTTTGCCAAATCTCATGTAACAAATTTAGTAATGAAAATTTTGTCTTCTAGTAAATAAAGAATGTAAAGTTGGAGATAACAGACATTGGCTCTAAAAACTGTTGCTCTGACCTCCATTTCATGATGGTCTTCCCATAATTACAAGCACTGTTTGTTTTTGTTTGTTTTTTGTGCCTCTTACTAATGAAACGTTTAAAACTTTAACTTGTGGAGGCACCTGGGTGGCTCAGTCGGCTAAGCAACCGACTTCGGCTCAGGTCATGATCTCATGGTTGGTGAGTTCAAGCCCGGTGTCGGGCTCTGTGCTGACAGCTCAGAGCCTGGAGCCTGCTTCGGATTCTGTGTCTCCCCCTCTCTCTGTTCCTCCTCTGTTCACACCATGTCTCTGTCTCTCAAAAATAAGTAAACATTGAAGAAAAATGTTTAAAAAATTAGCTTGTGCTCCCCCAAGTGCTCTGGTTGGATAAGAACAATAATCTGATCTGACAAGGGAACTAAAGTAATTTTTAAAAGAGATGAATGTGATAATATCAAAAGTTATGACCCAGCCTACTAGGATCTTACAAGGGGAGGGAAACATTTGGCAGACAAATATGTGAAGAAATAATGGCTGAAACGATTTCAAATTTGTTGAAAAACATCAAGTTAAATTCAGGAAGCCCAAGAAAATCGAAATAAGGTAAACAAAAACGAAATCACAAGTGAGTACATTGTAGTCACATTTCTGAAAGAGATAAGAAGAAAATCTTGACAGAAATGAGGTAATAACAACACTTTGTATGACATTAGAAATAATGACATTTATAAGATAAGAGAATATTCATCTCCAGAAAAAAACCTGCTGACCCAGAACTCGATATCATTAATCATCTTCCAGAATGAAAATGGATTAAGACATTCTTAAAAAGCAACTCGGAACATCCACCACCAGCAGGCCTGCATTGCAAGAAGTGATAAAGGAGGGAAATTCTTAAGGCTTAAAGATTATAGTACCAGATGGAAAACTGGGTATTTGGAAAGGTAAGAAAGGCATGAAAAGTTGTAAATATCTAAGTAAATATGAAAGACAATCTTCTGTTAATTTCTCTGCAGCTTGCCTATTCAAAGCAAAGTTTGCAACAGTGTCTCCCAGTGTTTACAATGGGTCGGGGAGGTGATCAATATATTTTTAAGTGTCATTGATGGTATCTGAGCTTCTGAGTTTAATTTTTCTATATGAAGCTTTATATAATGAACTCAATTTCTTTAATATCTGGTGGGTTTGCCCTGGTTTCTTTATTTGTATTTCAGTTTGCCAATTTGCCTTTTCTAGGAATTTTCTATTTCACATAAATGATAAAATCTACCAGTAAAAACAATAATGTATTCCCAAGGTTAATCAAGACATAAATATTTGATCTTTATTTTTTCTTTGATGGTCTTATCTGTTTTATCTTTTCATGAGGATATCTTTTTCTGATGCTCACTACTGCAGTTTTGTTCTTTTTCATAATTTTCTACTCTCTATTGTTTTCTTTCATCTATTTCATTTGGATTTAATTTCACCTAATTTTTGCTTTCATGGATTTAGTTTCTTATGATATATGCTCAGATTTCTGTTCTGTCTCTTTTTGTAATATACATACTAGAGATAATATTTCACAAGACAAAATTTTGCTGTTATATTTTTCTTGTAATTCATATAAAAAGTTTAAACATTTATTGTGATCATATATTTGCTCATATGTTAATTAGAAATATATTAATGAGTTAAACCACACAAGGATTTTCAAATTGTTTGGGGCACCTGGGTGGCTCAGTTGGTTGGGCATCCGACCTCGGCTCAGGTCATGATTGCATGGTTTGTGAGTTCGAGCCCTTCATCAGGCTCTGTGCTGACAGCTCGGAGCCTGGAGTCTGCTTCGGATTCTGGGTCTCCCTCTCTCTCTCTGCCCCTTCCCTGCTCACGCTCTGTCTCTCTGCCTCTCAAAAATAATAAATAGACATTAAAAAGTTAAACAAATCAACAAACAAGCAAAAAGCAAATTGTTGGTTATTGACTTCTATTTTAGGTGAACCATGGTTAGATAATTTTCTATGAAACTGGAAATGGTCTATATTTGTGTTAGACATGGCTAGTGTGACTGTGGAACCAATATTAAAGTTTTATTTATTTTTAATTATTAAAAACTAAATGTAAATATTCAGGCACACGTGCCTAGTTGCCAAGATTGTCTAGTGTCGAATGCGGTAACATCACAAGTTAATATATGAATATATTCTACATTAATATACTTGGAAATGTGAGTTTATTTTGTATTTTGGAAAAGTTTTGGAAAGGTTCCATGTGATTTTAAAAATACGAGTATTCTATACTACTAAATAGCGTTTCTGTATGTGTGCACATAAGTATTACTTGTCTAGTTTATGTCTTGCAATAGCCTTACTGATATATCTGCTTGTTTGATAAACAGGGAGATAGAATTGTCTAAATCTCTATTTATGATTGTTTATCTTCCCTTTTTTCAAATCTATGTTGAACTTGTATTTTTTTTTTAAGTTTATTTATTCACTTTGAAAGCCCAAATGAGGGAGGGGCAGAGAGCCAGGAGTAGAGAGAATCCCAAGCAGGCTCCGCATTGTCAGAGCACAGCCCAATAAGGGGCTCAGTTTCACGAACCATGATATGATAACCTGAGCCAAAATCAAGAATCCACTACTGAACCAACTGAATCATCCAGGTGTCCCAAACTTGTATTATTAAGTATATACAGGTTTTATGAAACATTGCTAATGCTTTGCATACTCGATCTATCCTTATGAAATATGCCCAGTATTTGTAACAGTGGTTCTTGTCTTGTATTGTGACAGTACATTAGCGAGAGTAGTTTTCTGCTGGCTTATGTGGCATGATTTTTTTACATGTTTATATTTTTATGGTTCTGTTTACTTCTGTTGAGGAAGAATTCATTAAAACAACAAACAGTTATTTAAATACAAACACTCTTGGAATTGAAGTTAAAATTACTCTATTTATATTAACATTGCAATTACATAAGTTTTACTTATATATTTCATCTCTGTGTAAGTTGTATCGACATAAGTAATTGTTAAGTATTAGATGATTATCATTTAATTTGAGATAAACACTACCGCTGCTTTGAACTCTACTTTTTCTTTGTTTTCCTATCTTTCACAATAAGTAATTTATTTTAACTTTCTTCTGTAAGAACTTGGTAATTTAATATGCTTTTAAATATCCTTTTACATTGCCCTACACTTTACAGCATACATTTTTTTATTCAGTAGAGTCTAAGAAATTAGTACCTATACCCATTCTCAAACAGTGAAAAGACCTATATACCCTCACTTGTATTTACTTGAAATGCTGTATTTGCTCAATGAATACTAATATGGATATATATTTATAATTACAAACATTATCATCTTTATTTTATCCACGCAAGAACCATTTAGATATATCCACATAACTTATTTTCTTCAACTCGTCTTTCCTTTTGGTGTATGCAAGTTTCACTTAGAATAAATGTTTTATCATTAGAATATCCCTAAATATTTTCTTTAGTTAGAGTGAGTTAGCAATTAAATATTTCCTTTTGAAAACAATCTTTGAAATGAATTCACTTTGCTATGGTATAATAAAGATACTTTCACATTTTATTGATTTCCATTTATCCATTCCTCTTAGGTCACTAGGTAATTGCCATTATTAGAAATCATAGGTTAAATATTTATATACATTTATGTGATAAAAAGTAAATTCTAATTACCTTTATTATGTGAAGTAATGTTTACCTGGCATAGATTTTATTAAAGTTACTTGCCAAAAATGTGAGCCCATAGTTTTACATGTAACAGCATTAGTAAATGATGGTATGGTGAGCCCCCATCACATCTGGCTTTGAAATTTAGCTGGGTTTACCCTAAAATATTACAGGAAAGCAAAACTTTGCTCTCAAAGGGTCCATGAAAAATTCACTTGCATTGAGTCCCAGCTCACAGGCAGTAGTTTGAAAACGGCTTGGCACAGGGGTGCCTGGGTGGCTCAGTCAGTTAAGCATCTGACTTCAGCTCAGGTCATGATCTCGCAGTGAGTTCGAATCCCACGTCAGGCTCTGTGCTGACAGCTCAGAGCCTGGAACCTGCTCCAGATTCTGTGTCTCCCTCTCTCTCTGAATCTCCCCTGCTCGTGCTCTCTCTCTCTCAAAAGTAAATAAATGTTAAAAAAAAAATTAAAAAAAAGAAAACTGCTTGGCACATACATGAAGATTTATTGGTGAATTCTACCAAACTTTTATTTTTTATTTTATTTTTTTAATATGAAATTTATTGTCAAATTGGTTTCCATACAACACCCAGTGCTCATCCCAACAGCTGCCCTCCTCAATGCCTATCACCCACTTTCCCTCCCTCTCACCCTCCATCAAACCTCAGTTCATTCTCAGTTTTTCAGAGTCTCTTATGGTTTGGCTCCCTCCCTCTCCAACTTTTTTTTTCCTTCCCCTCCCCCATGGTCTTCTGTTAAGTTTCTCAGGATCCACATAAAAGTGAAAACATAAGGTATCTGCCTTTCTCTGTATGACTTATTCCACTTAGCATAACACTCTTCAGTTCTATCCGCATCCCCAAAGGCAAGGGAATTAAAAGCAAAAATGAACTATTGGGACCTCATGAAGATAAAAACTTCTGCATTGCAAAGGAAACCAACGGAATGTGAAAAAGATATTTGCAAATGACATATCAGATAAAGGGTTAGTATCCAAAATCTATAAAGAACTCGCCAAACTCCACACCCAAAAAACAAATAATCCAGTGAAGAAATGGGCAGAAAACATGAATAGACACTTCTCTAAAGAAGACATCCAGATGGCCAACAGGCACATGAAAAGATGCTCAACATCGCTCCTCATCGGGGAAATACAAATCAAAACCACACTCAGATATCACCTCACGCCAGTCAGAGTGGCTAAAATGAACAAATCAGGAGACTATAGATGCTGGAGAGGATGTGGAGAAACGGGAACCCCTTTGCACTGTTGGTGGGAATGCAAACTGGTGTAGCCGCTCTGGAAAACAGTGTGGAGGTTCCTCAAAAAGTTAAAAATAGATCTACCCTATGACCCAGCAATAGCACTGCTAGGAATTTACCCAAGGGATACGGGAGTGCTGATGCATAGGGGCACTTGTACCCAATGTTTATAGCAGCACTTTCAACAATAGCCAATGGAAAGAGCCTAAATGTCCACCAACTTATGAATGGATAAAGCAACTGTGGTTTATATACACAATGGAATACTACTTGGCAATGAGAAAGAATGAAATATGGCCTTTTCTACCAAACTTTTAAACAAGACTTAAACCACTTGTCAAATTAGTCCCAAAATTTAAGACAAATGAAAAATTCCAAATTACCTCTGCATGGACAACATTACCTTGATATCTAAACAGAGCAAGGACACAACACACACACACACAAAGAATATTTTAGGCCAATATTGCTGATGCGCATTCAAAAATTCTCACCAAAATATTAGCAAACAGAATTCCACCATACATCACACGGCATGATCAAGTGGGGTTTATTCCATATATGCAAGAATGGTTCAGTATCTGCAAATCAAACAACTTGACACACCATATTAACTGACTGAAAGATCAAAATCATGTGGTAATCTCAACAGATGCAGAGAAAGCATTCAACTAAATTCAACATTGATTTATGGTAAAAACCCCAACAAAGAGTGTAGCGAGGGACTACACCTCCACAGAATAAAGGCCATATATTACAAGCCCACAACTAACAACATTTTCAATAATGGAAAGCCAAAAGCTTTTCCTGTCAGATCAGGATCAAGACAAGGAAGTCCACTCATATCCCTTTTATTCAACATAGTACTGGAGGTCCTAGGCACAGAAATCTGAAAAGAAAAAGAAATAAAAGACACCCAAATTGATAAGGAAAATGCAAAATAGCCACTATTTGCAAACGACATGATTCTCTAGATAAAAAACTGAGAGGCTCCACCAAAAAAAAAACCTGTTAGAACTAATGAATTAAATCAGATAAGTTGTAGGGTACAAAATTAATATACAGAAATCATTAGATTTCTATGAACTAGTAAAAAAAACTGTGAGAAAAGAAATTAAGAAAACAATTGCATTTATAATTGCATTTATAAGAATACACTATTTAAGAATAAATTTAACCAAGGAGGTAAAATTCCTATACTCCAAACCCATAGGCCATAGATAGAAGAAATTTGAATTGATACAAATAAATAAATGGGAAAATATATACTATGCTTATGGAGTGGAAGAGTTAATATTGTGAAAATGTCCATATTATGCAAAATGACCTACAGATTCAATGTAATCCTTTATGAAACCTGTCGCGACCGGTGTGACAAACACCGAGGTCAGGGTCCTGAGGGTAGGGGAATGCAAGAAAAAAAGAGAGAAGAGAAAGTTTGGGAACAGGAGGGTCCCCTGGGCTGATGGCCCAAGTGACGGCTTTATTGTTGCTGTACACAATCTTTTATAATATAAGACTTTTATGGATCAGGTCATTCTAAGAATAAACAGGTTTCACATGATCACTGCCAGCCAAAACATTTAGTTCTGTGTACCTTGTGAACTTTCTGAATGGGTCACAAGACCTTATTGATAAGATTGCTAGCAAAACACAGTTCCCATGTTTGTTTCTATCTGACTCGGGGTAGAAGAAGGGAGGTAGCATTACGGCCAACATCTGCAGACCACAGGCTTCAGGAATTAACTTTCTCAGCCTTGACAAGGCTTTCGTATGCCCTTGAAAGTGGGGGAATGGGAGTGGGAACCACCGGGTTGGCTAAGTCAACAGGGAACGTTGCTCGACCCGGTCTCAGCCTGGCGCTGGGGCCTGGCCCCCCACAGAAAACACCAATAACATTTTCACAGAACTAGAATAAATTATCTAAAAGTTTGTATAGAACTACAAGAAACTGTGAATATTCAAAACAATCATTAGAAAGACGAACAAAACTGGAAGAAACATGGCCTTACATTTCAAACTATACTACAAAGCTCTAGCAATCAAATCAGTATGGCACAACAATGGACACATAGAACAAAGGAATGGAACAGAAAGCCCAGAAATAAGCCTTTGTCCATATGGTCAATTAATATATGACAAAGAAGGCAAGAAGAGACAAAGGGGGAAAGAGAGTCTTCAGTAAATGGTAATTAAAAAAAACCTGGAAAACTATATGTTAAAGAACAAAACTGGACTGTTTCTTTACAACATACACAAAAATAAATGTAAAATGAATTAAAGACATAGATGTAAGCCCTGAAACCATAAAACTCCTAAAGAAAGTGTAGGTAATAAACTGTAGGAGGTAGGTGTCATCTTTATTCTTTTGGGTCTGTCTTCATAGAAATGGCGACAAAATGAAAAATAATACATCAAACTACAAAGATTTTGCCCAGCCAAGGAAACTACCTACAAAACAAAAAGGCAGCCTACTGAATGGGAGATGATATTTGCAGATGATATATCTGACAAGAGGTTAAAGTCTAAAATATATGAAGAATTTCTACAGCTCAACACCAAAGGAACCTATACAAGTGATTAAAAATGGACTGAGGACCTGAATAGATATTCTTTGAAAGAAGATAAACAGATAGGCAATAGACACATAAAAAGATGCTTAACATTACTAATGATCTAGAAAATGCAAATCAAAACCACAATGAGAGGTGCGCCTCTGTGATTCAGTTGGTTATGCATCCATCTTCAGGTCATGGTCTCCTGGTTGGTGGGTTCAAGCCCTGCGTTGGGCTCTGTGCTGACAACTCAGAGCCTGGAGCCTGCTTCGGATTCTGTGTCTCCCTCTCTCTCTCCCCCTACCCCTGCCTTCTCAAAAATAAACATTAAAAAAATAAAAAAGTACTTTCTCTGTCCTACTCCAATATTTTGAGTTAAGTGAAATTTTTAAACATTTGTTAATTATCCTCTACATAGTTAGACTTAGGCTTTTTTTCATTTCCAACAAATATTCCCATTAAAATACAGACACCTAGTTATCATTGGAGGAGGAATAAATAAATAAAATGAATAATTATTTAATATTCAAATCTCTCATACGTGCTATTGTTCAATATTGTCTATTATTTTATCTTTCCCACAGGATTTGTTTTTTTTTAGCAGTAACTTAAACTTGTTTACAAATAATAAAAATAGAATGTAGGTATGTTAAAAACTAAGGTAGAAAATTGATAAGATAAATTCAGAAATTGATGTCTTTATGACAGTTACAATAAAATGGAAAATGTAGTCAATCTTCTCTATTAGTGTCAAATATAATTAAATATCTGTCGATAGGATGATGATTTTAGAATATTTTTGGTATAGTGGAAATGACATAATAAGGACAGAAGAAAAAGTACATAATGTCAAGATGTAGCAAAATTGTCTAAAAGTAAAACTTAAACATCTAAGATATTTTACACAAGGCCTAAATCCTCAGTGTTTGTCATTCAGAGGGAAGCAAGTGAACAGCCTGGGTGGTTAAGTCTCTGACCCCAATATCTCGTGGAACATAAAATTTGTCAGAGGTATTTGCTGAGGGACAAACTAAATGACATACTGCCAGCTCAAAGCCTCTACATTCTGGAGGTGTGTGAGGAGATAAAGTGTCTTCAAAATAGCCCAAGAGTAAGAATTTCCTGTTCAAATTTGAAGTGACACATTGATAAGAAATCTACTTTTTCCATTATTGCCTCACTCTGAGCTCTCACAGGGCTGGCAGGCTGTGAAGACCACAGATATTTTCGGTTTACAAGAGGAACCTGGTTCCCTCTGGAAGATGCGTGACTGGCCAACAGAAGGTATGTGTCACCACGGTCCTGCCTTTCTAGTAGTCACCTCAGTGAGTGGGAGATTATAAATGCTGGTGGGATGCACCTGAGACACAGCTAATATACAATGAAATCACAGAGAACATTGGTATCTGCATTCCAACAATTCAGGGTAACAAGCAAGAATGAGCATGAAATATGTTGGAGATCTTAAAATATTCAAATTCTTGCCTGTGGAGAAGTCATTAAGAGCATATTCATATGCATAATTGGGTTTGTAAAGCAATATAATTTCGGGTGAGATCAAATAAGCATCATGACGAAGGACACTTAATTTGGATTTGTCATCAATGATATATTACATATTATTTGATATTTACCCAGCCTTTAAAAATAGATTCTTAAAATGAATCCATTATATCATATAGGTCAAATGTAATTCCTCATACACTTACTTCAATAAATGAAAGCAGTTTGATTTTTTATAATATGCAAAATGAGGTACCTTCTGTAAAAATGCTAACTTAAACTTAACTGTAAACAATCCAAAGACTTTTTATAAAATTGAACAAAACTTGGCCAAGAAAGATATTCAATACTGAAAGACACTCCTGTCTAATGAATTATGTTACATGGTCTAAATGATATGAATCACTAATGATAAACAATTATTGTGTTAAAAATAATTAATATAACTAATATGTTATTGAGATCTTAGAACAGTCAGATTGAGTTTAAGTGCTTTATATGCATCACATTCTACATATTTTAATTCCTATTTTAGATTAGTAAATTAGATAGCTAGACAATAAATAATTAAAAATTTTCTTAGCAATTTTTTATATTTGAGAGACATAGAGAAAGCACGAGTGGGGGAAGAGCAGAGAGAGGGGGAGACACAGAATCCAAAGCAGGCTCCAGGCTCTGAGCTGTCAGCACAGATCCCAGTGCATGGCTCCAACCCATGAACCATTAGATCATGACCTCAGCCGAAGTTGGACGCTTAACCGACCAAGCCACCCAGGCGCCTCATCATGAAAGAATTTTTAAAGGTGATACTTTGCACTTTGAGAGTCAGGAGTAATTCCAGAGTTCACTGACTGCAGAGCTCATTGACTGAAGTGTGAGATTACATTTATGTGATTTATTAGTATAACTGTACAACTAGAGTCTACCCTCACTGCCTTTGAAATAAGATCTTTCTAGAAGTTTGTAACAATTGTGTTCCTCCATAAATGATCTACCCTTTTATTTATCATAAAGGTTTCATATCTTTGACATTAAATCAGTTGTCACTGTTTGATGTTCATTAAGTCTTCTTTTAAAAATGGTTTTTTGTTTTTTGTTTTCTGTTTCCACTGTTGTTCCTGCTTTGGATAACTTATTGTGCCATGTAACATTTTGCAACATATGAAATATTTCTTCTAAAATTTAACAATTCTCAGAACTAACCAGATGTTCAAAATAAAATATCATTTTGATAGTACTGCATTACTTTTTAGCAACACAATTTAAAACCACAAATAAAAGTCATTTGCAACAGGAAATTCCTACATGTGCTAAAAATAATATTCTCCTATCTTAGAGCACTTAATTTTTAACCAATAATGGCTTTAACATTGTCACAAAATGGTGCAACACTTTTGTTTCTAATACAGCATTTTAATTTTAACCTGGTTATTCTCATAGTGTTGAAATATGTCTGTGGAAACTGTCCTCACATTCATGAGGACATTATTATTCATGAATTCCTTTCTTTTTCACTAATTTAGTGCCTTACATGTTTTCCAATCAGTATTATTGTGCTATTATTGTAAATAAAAAACATTTATTCTATCATGAAACACTTA
>NW_024412407.1:37027342-37056218 GCF_014898765.1 Herpailurus yagouaroundi
TCCTCGACATAGTGTGTAAATACTTTGAATTTATTATCTCATTTTAACGCATTTTTAATGCATGCTCTAAGTGTGGAATGATTATTTAGAGGTTATCTAAAGTAGAAATAACAGAATACATTTAGGGAGAATTAAACATATAATTGGATTTAATAACTCGAAGGCAAGTCATAGAAGAGACCTTATGGTGAAATACTCATTAATTCTTGAGATTGCTTAAACCAAATATTGTAAGAGATGGTGAGGTTTGGTTCTTTAATCTTTTGAAGTATTTCCTCCCTCATGTTCATTACTTCATTAAATTTGTCTGGTAAAATAGCACACCCAATTTTAAAGTAGGAAACTCAAATTATTATGATTTATTTCATTGAATATTATGTTTTTTGAGAATTGCTTTAATGTTCTAGCTACTGAAGGACCAGAACAGAACAAAACATCCCTGGAAACAAGGATCCACAAAGGTACAACACCCCTTGCAAAGTTCTGATATTAGTTTCGTGTCTATTTTAGCTCTATCTTCAACTAGGCAAAGAGGATAATAGATTCTTTTGGGAAAAGTGAATTAGGAAATCGCCTAATGAACTTTCAGAAATAATGATTATAGGAGAGTATTACTTCTCAGGCAACAACACTAAGAAATACTCATTTAAAATTACTGTACCTGTTGTTAACAATTGCCTCACGTTCCCTCCTCCTATAACATGATAAAAGATAAATCATTCCATAAAGGTGGTTTTGTTCACTGACTCTCAGGACATGTAGAGATGGACATTTCTGTGTTTGCTTTATATGGGCACATAAATTAGGGGATGAAAGCCTGACTCTTCTCTCAGTGTGTGTGTGTGTGTGTGTGTGTGTGTGTGTGTGTGTTTTGCTTTAATTTTACCAGCTTGTGAGGGTCTACGAATATGTTATGTACACGTATGTGTATCCATATACAGTATGTAAATTTTCATTTTGTAATAGTCAAAGCTTTTTGGATAATATCTCATAATCTCTCTCCAGCGTGTCTCTGTTGTCATTGTCTCAAAGAGTGGGTTACGTATTCCAACAACTGCTATTACATTAGCACTGAGGAAAAATCATGGAACGAGAGTTTGACGTCTTGTGCTTCTAAGAACTCTAACCTGCTCTACTATGATGATGAAGAGGATGAGGTAAGTTTTCAAGATGTTTCCAGATTCTGTTAAAAGCTTGTGAGTTAATATTATGCTTGTAGAGTTCATCCATAGTTACATATGTATTTATAGTTTACATATTTTAAAGTCTAATATTCCATGGTTTGACTCTATGACACATTATTTACATTTTTATACTTTTAATGTACATTTGATAATTTCTAGGTCTTACTTTTCATAGAAACCTGTGTTTCTAGAAATGCTCTTTTTCCTGAAATAGACTTTACATTTAATTTTACAACACATCAAGGAAACTAGGCATACGATTGTGCAAATTGATTACAAAATAGAATCACACAGTTACAAATTACATCATGAGACAGAAGTTTAGAGCCTTTATCAGGCCTGCCCATTTTCATTTTATGAAATATCTCTGTTTATTTGGAGCTTTATATCAATGGAATCATTCAATGTGCATTTTTCTGTGTGTCTTCCTTCTCTCCCAGATACTATCTGTAATGTGTCTATATAAACACATATGTCTATAGTTTGTGAAATTTCACTGCTGTCTTATATGAATATGACATTTTAAAAACCACTCTCGGAAATTTAGTTTTTTTTAATATGTGGATATTATGAATAAAATTTTATGAAAATTCTTTTCTATGTCTTCCTCAACATATCATAATCAGTTATTATATATCTACATATATATATAACTACATAACATATATAACTACATAATATATATAATATACATGTTATAACTATGTAATATAAATATGGTTTTCATAATAAAATAATGATGTATAAGTGTAAAATGATTGCATTTATGTATAATTATACTACACTTCCCTGTAAGCATTAGTAGGAAATTGCACATAGATATGTGTATATTTCACTATACTAAATTATCCCTATATTTTTCTATTTTATGGTGTAAAATATGTTGTACCAAATAGGCCTTTGATCCAAAGCTCAGCAGTCTCAGAAAAATGAATTAAAAGTTCTGATGGTTAGAAACAGTACCATTTTCCTGGGTTGTAAATCTCAAGGCTATTCTCTTTTGTGAGAATGAGAAGTGTTGGGTTGTGTCTCTTGCCCACTTCTCCAGGATGGTGTCTTCTTTTCACTTCTTAGAAGTCTTTGTCATATTTCAGATATGATCTCTTTTTTGAGCTTTTAAGATGCAAATACCTGCATCTGCATTTTCACTCTCATACTGGAGTCTTTAATGATCAGAATTTTTATTTATTTATTTATTTATTTATTTATTTATTTTAAATATAATTTATTGACAAATTGGCTTACATCCAACACCCAATGCTCATCCCAGCAAGTGCCCTCCTCAATGCCCACCACCCATTTTCCTCTATCCCCCACCCCACTATCCACCCTTAGTTTGTTCTCTGTATTTAAGAGTGTCTTGTGGGTTGCCTCCTTCCCTCTCTGTTTGTAACTATTTTTTTCCCCTTCCCTTACACCACGGTCTATTCTTAAGTTTCTCAACATCCACATATGAGTGAAAACATGCTATCTGTCCTTCTCTGACTGACTTATTTCACTCAGCATTGTACCTTAAGCCGTATATTTTCTTTGGTCAATTTTCTTTTCTTTTCTTTTTCCCCACCTCCTTCTTCATTTTCCTTTCTCTCTCTCTGGAATGAATAGAATTTTAATGTTACCATGGTCCTACTTAGCATTTTGTGTGTTACAATGATTATTACGGACCTATTTGAGGAGTTAGCGAAAGTTCACGAATATAATTTCCTCTATTATATTCCTGCATTTACCTTTTTCTTTATTTACTTATGTTTTAACTTTTAATTATGGTTTATTATCCAAATAGAATTTATTTTTTGTGATGCTATATTTCTTATGCTGAGATAAAAGTGAAGGTTATCTTTTTCTACATCATTACCTCTGTGATGGAGCATCATTTATAGCAAAATAGGTCTTTTCTTCATCAATAATTTTATATACATAAAGTTATATATGTATACATATTCTCTAATCTACTTTATATAAATAATATAGATATTATATATCTTTATATAGAGAAGTATATATTCATAGATCACGGTCTATACAGTCCATCACAACCCACAGCAGTTTGAGTAAAATGTAGAGATTTACTTGCCTTTATGACCCCTTACCATGTCCCAATTATACTCTAAGTGTTCTATTTCTCCACTTACTTTGAGAATCACATGGAATTTATAATTTTGCTTCAACCGATAATTTTGCTTCAAATATCAAACAATTTCAAAAACACAGGAGGTGAAGGAAAATCCATTAACCTAGTAAGAATTTTATTCTTAGTTTTCTTCTCTCTTTCTTCCTTACGATCCAAAATGCCTTCTTTTACCATTTATTCCCTTTAGGAGTTCTTTCAGAGGGGTCTGGTGGTGATACATTTTCTTAGTTTTCCTTTATCAGACAAAGTCTTGATTAGGATGCCTATTGATATTTTTGGTGGATAGTCAATGGTTTTTTATTAGAATCACCCAATTAGTGTCTAAAACTTTTCTGCCTTTCTAGAATGCCTTTTATCTGTCATTTTGACCAGAGAGAAAAAATATTTTGGAGACTTGGGTGTGTACCTGTTGGTGTCTGTGGTTTGCTAGGCTCTCTGACACCAGTCTATGTGAGGTAGAGGGAAATTCCGGGGAGCTCACCACCATGTCATTCCTTGGGTCTCCAGGGCTGGGATCTGTCATCTTTCTCGTTATCTTTCTGACTCTATGTTGTCTTAGGAATAATACCCAGGGATTGTAGCTGTATTGGTGGGAGGAATAGGGAAAAGTCTATCCAGTCTATCTTTCCAGAACAGAAAGTCTGGTCTGGGGTGGTTTTCATTTGAATGCTCCTAAGACTAATGGTGTTGAGCATCTTTTCCTGTACTCATTGGCCATGTCCACATGGTGTTTGGTGAAGTATCTATAGAAATATTTTGGTAATATTTTTACTTTGTTTCTTTGTATTTTGAGAACTCTTTACGTACCCTGGCGGCAAGCCTTTTATTAGATGTATGATGTGTACATGTTTCTTCACAAGTTTATGACTTTCTTTTCTCTTCAAAGAGCAGACATTATCTTGATGAACTACACTTCATCAAGTTCGTCTTTTATGGATTGTGTTCTTGGTATTTTGTGTAAAATATCTCTGCCCAACTGTAGGTCATGGACTTTTTATAATACTTCTTGAAAGATTTTGTTTTCTGGGCGCCTGGGTGGCTCAGTCAGTTAAGCGTCCGACTTCAGTTCAGGTCACGATCTCGCGGTCCGGGAGTTCGAGCCCCGTGTCAGGCTCTGGGCTGATGGCTCAGAGCCCGGGGCCTGCTTCCGATTCTGTGTCTCCTTCTCTCTCTGCCCCTCCCCCGTTCATGCTCCCCCGTTCAAAAATAAATAAACATTAAAAAAAATTTTTTTTCGAAAGATTTTGTTTTCAATTATGTGTGATCAATTTTGAGCATTTTAATATAGTATAAAGTATATAATTATTAATAGTATTTAATACTCCATTGTTTCCACAGCCTTTATTGAAAAGACTATACTATTCCAATGAATGTGCATTTTTTGGAAATCTGAATTTCGTATTGTGTGGGTACAAATTTTGCACTTTCTCATGTGTTTAATTAGTGTCCTTATGTTTTTTTTAATGTTAGTTTCATAATTTAAATACTTTCTTGGGGGCCACTGGGTGGCTCAGTCATTTGGGCGTCCAACATTGGCTCAGGTCATGATCTCGCGGTTCATGGGTTTGACCCCCGCATCAGGCTCTGTGCTGACTGCTAGAGCCTGGAGGTTGCATTGGATTCTGTGTCTCCCTCTCTCTGCTCCTCCTCCACTAACTCTCTCTCTCTCTCTCTTTCTCTCTGTCTCTCACACTCACACACAAATAAATAAAGCTTAATTTTTTTTAAAAAAGACCTTCCTTTTTATTTTAAATGTTTATGTATTTGTTTTGAGACAGTGAGAATGCAAATGGTGGGAGGGGAACAGAGCCCTCCTTGGGGCTCCATCTCAGGAACCATCCGATCATGACCTAGGCAGGAGCACAACTGACTGATCTACCCAGTTGCCCCCTAAATTGTCCTTTGGTAAACGGTGAGTTTATACAAGTTCATTTTCAGAGTTATTTTATCTATTCAGGATCTTCCTGGATGTTTCCTATTCATTTGTGTCTTTCTAAAGTTTTTTAAAAATGTTTACATTTATTTATTTATTTTGTGTGAGAGGGAAGTGGACAGGAGAGGGACAGAGAGAGGGAAAGGAAGAGAGAGAAACTTCCAAGCAGGTTCCCGCTGTCAACACAGAGCCCAATGCAGGGCTGCAACTCACAAATTGAGATCATGACCTGAGCCAAAATCAAGAGTTGGATGCTCAACCAATGGAACCACCCAGGTGCCCCTTTCTAAAGGCTTTTTAAAAGTGGGAATAAATATTAGTTTTTTCAGGTGCCTTCTTCATCAGAGGAATCACATTTAAATATATTTGCGTTTCTTCATAATATTCTTCTCTGATAGTTTTTATTGTGGTATAATGTACATACAGATGGATCACAGCTATACATGCCAATAGACGGGCTGAGTTTTCAGTGTGACCATTGCATGGAATGAGAAAATGAATATTACCAGCATTGCAAAATGTCACTAACAAGTTCTTTTCTGCATTTTAAAAACGGTTTATATACATGGAATCATACGGTATGCATATTGTATTTTTGGCATTTTCAGGTGAAGGTAAACTTGTGTGATTCATCCCTATAGCTGCACCGGTTGTAAATTGTCCACATCTCTTTGTTGTTCTGTTGTCGGATTCTACTACAATGTATTCACTGATTCTATTGCTGACGTTCTTGGATATTTGGGTATTGATCCATTTGGGGCTTCTTTGATTTATTCTACTACACATCTTTTACAGTCAGGTTTTAGCTAAACGTATGTGTATCATTTCTTCCTTCTATAACCTTAAGTGGCCCTTCTCTTCTTGCTTCTTGAGAGGGAAGCAACTTAGACCATGCATTTATAATGTTCTTCCTTTGTAGCGTAATTGACGAAGGTCAAAATTGTCTCTACCCGACTTCAGTTTCATCCTAACAGTTATGATGTATTCTCAGTTTATTATCAACCAGTACAAGGTAATTTCTGTCATCCGGCACAAGATATTTTCAAAGATTTCATCTTTGAAAGGTAAATTTTTCAGAAGTCTATCACTTTCCACGTGTTCCTGGATTTCTTTCCATTGTTTCTTCTCTTTGATTTCTTTGTCTTCAGAGAAAATACTTTGAATATTTCCATCCTCAAAATTTTTGATCCTTATCGATGACCTGGAACTCTTCCTATGTACGTCAGTTACGTCAAGCTAGTTCCTAGTATTTTGACAGTCTTCCTTAGTCTTCCTGATTTTGTGAATAGCTGGTCTTACTGAAGGAAAAGGTTTCAGTCTTCAACTAAACTCATTGAATTGTCTATTTATCCTTCTAATTCTGTCATTTCTAGTCCATGTGTTTAAGGATTCTGTTGTTAGGTGAATAATGTTATGTTTATAATTGTTTTATCTTCCTCATATTGACAGCCTTAACATTTTGAAATGTTTCTTTTAATTTCTACCAATATTTCTTGCTTTAACACTTACTTTGTCATTAGAATATTGGCTTTGTTATTGGCCATTTCCGATTACTCCTTGTAGGGTCTATTTTTTTGGTATCCTTTTATTTTCTCCAATTTTGCCTTTGAATCTACCATGTGTCCATTACAGGGAGCATATAGATGGATGCTACTCTTTTATTCAGGATGACACTTTCTATTTTATAATTGGAATATTTATTTAATTCACATGAATGCAATTACTGGGATAGTTGGATTTAAGTATACCATTCGCTATTTACTCTATATTTATGTCTTGTTTTCTTTTTCCATTTGCATGATATCGTTTGTATTAAACATATATTAGAGTTCCATTTTAATTCCTCTATTGATGTCTTAGCTATATTCTTAAGCTTTTTCCTTAGTAGGAGTGGTAGGTATTACATATCTTTTGCTTGTTTTTATGGAGATGAAATTGACGTCTAACCTTGTATACATTTAAGGTCTACAATGTGTTCCTTTGATAAGTTTATGTATTGCCATATGACTACTGTGGCCATGTTAGGTAACACCTTTGTCATGTCACATGTTTATCATTCTTTGTGTGTGTTGAGGACAGCTAAGAATTAGTCTCAGCAACTTCAAAGTTTATAAAACAGTAATGTTGTCTGTAATCACTACATTGTATATTAGACCTCCAGCAATTGTTATCTGCTAGTTATAATTTTGTATTCTTTAAGAAATTTTTTTAATGTTTATTTTTTGAGAGAGAGAGACAGACAGACATGAGTGCGTGAGGGTCAGAGAGAGAGAGACACACACACAGAATGTGAAGAAAGCTCCAGGCTCTGAGCAGTCAGCACAGAACCCGACATGAGACTCAAACTCAGAAACCGTGAGATCATGACCTGAGCCAAAGTTGGGTGCTTAATTGACTAAGCCACCCAGGAGCCCCGTTAATTTGTATTCTTAAATATCTTCCGAAACCCCCCAACCCCCAACTCCTGATAAACACATTCTACTCTTTGTTTTTACCAGTTCAGTTTTTTAGATTTCCTATGTAAGGGAATACAATATTTGTCTCTCTCTGTCTTATTTTTGTCACTCAACATAATGCCTTCAAGGCCCTTCCATTTGCCCACAAATGGCAAGATTTTCTTCTGTTACCTGCTTAAATAATATTTCAGTGTTTGCGTGTGTATGTGTGTGTATATGGGTATGTACGTGTATATATATCACACTTTCTTTAATTATATGTCAGTTGGCAGATACTTAGGTTCCTTTCATTTCTCGGCTATTGGGAATAATGTTGCAATGAGCATGGGTGTGCAGATAGACCTTTGAGGAGCTGATCAGTGCCTTTATTTATTTTGAAAAATGTTTAATGTTTATTTATTTTTGAGAGGAGTGGGAGGGTCAGAGAGACAGGGAGACACAGAATCCAAAGCACATTCCAGGCTTGGAGCTTCAGCACAGAGCCCAATAGGGGACTTGAACCCACAAAGAAGATTATAACCAAAGCCAAAGTCGAACACTCAACCTTAGGAGCCACCCAGGTGCCCCACTGATCAGTTCCTTTAAATACGTATGTAAAAGTGACATTACTGAAAAACTGCCATACTATTTTCCTTTGTGGCAGCACCAGTTTACATTTCCCCCAAAGGATTTCATTTTCTTCACATCCTCACCACATTAATTCTCTCTTATCTTTTGGAAAGAGCCTCTTACAGCTGTGAGGTGATATCTCATTGTGGTTTCGATTTGTATTACCCTGATCAGTGATTTTGAGCACCTTTCATGTACCTATTGGCCATTTGCATGTCTTCAGAAAAATGTATACTGAGGCCCTTGGCCCATTTTTATATTAGATTTCTTTCTTTGCTTTTATTTCATTGTTTGTGTTCTTTATATACATGTGATATTAGCCCCTTCTCTGATATTGGATTCCAGATATTTTCTTCTCTTCTGTCCATGATCTCTCAATTATTTGATTCTTTCCTTTGCTGGGCAGAAGGTTTTTCATTTAAAGCAGTCCTGCTTTTTTTATTTTAGTTTTTGTTGCCTGTGATTTTGAGGGCTTATCCCTGAGTTCATTACCTAACCATTACCTAAGTCAAGGATCTTTTCCCTTTTGTCTCTCCCGGTGATTTTATATTTTTTATATGTTTTATGTGACCAATTTTTGTCTCTTAGTTTCAGCTTAATGAATGCCCTTTAACATTTGCATAGGGCAGGTCTAATTTCTTCTGACACCTGACTTTAACCACCACAGGCCTCATTCTGCTGCTTTCCCCTGACTGCAATATGGGGCAAGTGTCGATACATTGACACACCGCCCTCTAGGATGCTGGGAAAGTCTTTATCTTTTCTTCATTTCTAAATGACAGATTTACTGATTAAGTTATTTTTGGTTGACTATTTGTTTCCCTTTGACCACTTTCAAAATGTCATCCCGCTTTCTTCTGTCATTCTATGGGAAGAAGATCTTGTGAGATGTTCCTTTTTGGTGTCTGGCATGGCATGCTGACCTCAGAGCCCTCAAAGCACTTTTGAAGCTGTTGCCCAAGACCAGGCACCACATGGAACTACCATAACAACTGGGTCTTGGTACATAAGTTCACTTGTTGTGGCTGTGGCACTAGGGAGGTGACATGTGTAGATATTCCATGGCAACTATACCTGGGTCTCAGGGGCTCACTGTTGTAACGCTGACTGGCACAGGAATATAGCAGTCACACAGGCCCTGGATGACAAGGTACAGTGGTGGCTTGGAGCCAGTGGTCAGCATGTGGTAGCAACATATAGTGGGGAGGGTGAGTCAAAGGTTCAAGTCTGTCCCAAGTGGCAGTCACTAGAGAGCAGCAGAATGATCCATTCATGGTTTGTTAAAGCCATGTATCAGGACCCAGGGATCTGGACACAGACCTCTAGCCACATGGCCTCGAATGACAGCTTAAGTGGTCATGTGGAAACTGAAAGTGTCTTGGGATGCAGCAGTATAGTAGCAGCAATGAAGTGTCTGAGCCCTACAGTGGGACCGAAGAGATGGGGCTCAAGGCAGTGGTGACTTGGCCTACCAATGCTGGGTCAGAGCCTTGAGCTACCATAGGCAGAGAAAAGTCTTCGGGTGTTAGCTATGGCAGTCCAGAGTCAAGGCCTGGGAGGTTTTGGTGTTGGAGCATCCTCTACAATGAAGACACAGGGTCATAAAATGGAACATGGTGAGTGGGGCTCAGGGCAGCAACATATGCACCACTAGTTGCAGCTAAGGCCCATATTAAGACGTTGGGGTCAGGAAACAGCCCCAGTAGTGTGAGACAAAGCCCCAACTAGGACAGGAGTGGGCAAAAATCAGAGGCAGCTCTAGTCTCCTACAGACGAGGAGCTATGGCAACCAATCCCTAAGAGAAGAGCCCCTCAAGGCAACCCTCACTGTTGCAACAGCTCCAGCCCCTGAGAATAGGTGTAGAGGGGGCACTCTGGGCTGGTGCATGAAGTGGGATCAGCATTGGTGAGGCGCCTCTGCTGCAAAAGCTGAACACATGCACATAGTTGAAGCTTGCTGGGTTCTCCTGCTCCCCTTCTCTCCATGAGGTGACTCTCCCAGAGGGCATTCCTCCAGGAGCCAAGTGGCTCTCAGCTGGAGGGTTGGGTGATGCAGGCAAAATGCTTCCTTTACTTTCCACAGGACCATCCTGGATTTTTGATCAGCACCTAGTGCCAAAAATGATTTGCACCTGATTTGATTTGATTAGCACCTGATTTTTGCGACTTCTTTGTTGTCTAGAGCTTTCCCTGAGCCGTGTTTAGCTTGAAGTTGTTGGTTTATTGTTCCGATTGATTTTGTGGGCAGATGAGCATTACGGCCTCCTCGGTCTCCTTCTTGCTGATGGCCCTCTTTATACATGTATCATTAACTGATTGTCATCTACATCACATTAATCCTGACTAATTTCCAACAAAATATATTAAATTAACACTAACATAGCTCCGTTCCCACCACGTGTTACGGGTATGCTTCAACTTTCCAAAAAGTTTCATGACATCACTTTGCTTTTGTGAAAGAACGACATCAGTACCAGTTTTTGCTGAAGAGGAGAAATCTGAAGGGGACTTTTGTTTTTAGGAGAAAAGGCGAAAAGTGGAAATTGTGCTCAGTACTGGTTTTACTGTTAGTGTCAGCTCACACCCCAAGCGGCAAGATTCGTCCTGTCAAGTTCATTTCTCAGAAACTATATACTCTGTATATCAGTATCAAGCAAAAGTTTGAACTGTATTTTTGAGTGTCTGTGCTTCATCTCAATTTATTTTGTGCATCCACTCACAAGATGTGTTTTGAGGTGTCAGAAAAGCCTAAGGGAGGGTATCTTTTGTGATTTGGGTTTTTGGGCGCTGGTTATTTTTTGCATCGGGGAAAGCTCAACAATCTTCCCATGTGAATTAATGATACTTGCTTTTTCAATTTATACCACCTCGGCTTAGGAAAGGTTTCATAAGGAACAACCTACTTTCAGAGAGAATGAGAAACATGTACTTCTAACAGTGCTGTCCTGAAGAAAGCTAGCCCTGGTTTCTGAACACAAATGGTTCACATCTTTACCTTCTCTGCTTTCATGATTTCATATTGGGTCCCTGAAATGAAGCATTTGTGGAGACTCCACCACAAAAAGGAACAAATGCTAAAAACTATAAGGTTTATGCTATAGATCCCACCATACAGTGACTGCTATAATTATGGCCTCAAATATCTTATCTTTTAAAGCTACTCAGAAAGGAAAATACACACAGAGATTGTAAATTTTACCGACATGTATCATTCCTGCTGATCTCTATTCTTTCTTGTGGATATGCATTACCATCTAGTGTCATTTACTTGCAGCTTAAAGGACATTGTTGAAAAGCAGGTGTCCTAAGTAGAAACCCTGTTTGGTTTTGTGTTTGATGTGTGGTCTTTGTGTATCTTCTTCTGTGAAAGACTGTTTTGCTGAATTTATAATTCTTGTTTGACGGGTGTTGTTTTTTTGTTTTTTTTTTTTTTTCCTGTGTGTGTGCAGGGAGTGGGTTTGCTTTGTTTTTTTTTGTTTTTTTGTTTTTTTTTCAGTATTTTTCTGGTGAAAACTCCTCTTTTAATCACATTCCTATTTTCCTAAATATAATGAGTTGTTTTTCCCTTGCTTTTTGTCAAGATCTCTTCTTTCTGTTTGTTTGCCTTTCATTTTATTTTTCAGCTGTTGCAAAATAAAAGCCCACATAACATAAAATCTACCGCATTACCCATGTTCAAAAAATCGACTACTTTCTTAGAGCGGTTTTAGGTTCGTAGCAAAACTCAGACATAGCACCGATATATGCTGTATTCCCCTACTGTCTATGTGTCAATGCACAAGCAGTTCATGGACTCTCTCATTTGCAAAAGCCCTCAGTGGGGTGGTCTAGGTTTACTCTTGATGTTGTGCATTTTAGGAGTTTGGAGACGTATAGAATGACATGTATCAACCATTATGGAGTTATACAGAAGAGTTTCACTTCCTTCAAAATCCTCTGTGCTCCCCCTATCCATCCTTCCTTCCCCCTAAACCCTGTCAACCACTGATGTATTTGCTGTCTGTATAATTTTGCTTTTTCGAAATTGTCATATAGTGGGAATCTTACACTATCTCGCATCTTACACTTGCCTTAACTAGATGATGCACCTTACCAATTTAAGCACACAGGTTAGGAGTGCTATCACATTGTTGCCCAAAAGGTATCTAGAACTTTCTGCTTGTAAAACTGGAACTCAACTCACTGAACAATAATTCCCCTTTTCCCCTTTCCCCTCAACCCTGAGCAATCACTCTTCTACTTGCTCTATCACTTTTACTACTTTGGATACTTCATATAAGTGGAATCATACAGTTTTATTTTTACTTCGTATGTATGACTGGCTTATTTCACTTAGCATAATGTCCTGGAGTCTCATCCATATTGTAGTAGGTCGTAGGATTTCCTTCCTTTTTCTGGCTGAATAATATTACAGTGTTATGTGTATACTACGCTTTCTTTCTCCATTCATCCATCAGTGGACATTTGGGCTGCTTCTATCACGTGGCTGTTATGAATAATGCTGCACTGAGCATGGGTGTGCACCTATCATCGAGATCTTGCTTTCAATTCTTTTAGTTTCCTCCATGTGGGATTGCTGAGCCATGTGGTAATTGCATTTTTAATTTCTTGAAGAAGCTCCATACACTTCTTCATAACGGTTGACCGATTTACATTCCCAGCAACAGTGTGTGAGTCTCCTCCTTTTCAACCTCCACACTGAAACATTTTTTAAAAATATGTATTTATTTATTTGAGAGAGGGAGAGACAGAGAGAGAGAGAGAGAGAGAGAGCGTGCACAGGAGGTGTAAAGGGAGGGAGGGAGAGAGTAAATGAAGCCAGCTTTGTGCCATCAACACAGAGCCCAATGTGGGGCTCATATCCAAAAACTGTGAGACAATGACGTGAGCCAAAACCAAGAGTCAGATCTTAACCAGCTGAGCCACCCAGTCGTCCCGACACATTTTTTTTTTATAGCATCCATCCTAGTGAGTATGAGGAGACAACTCATGGTGATTTGATTTGCATTTCTTTGATCATTAGTGATATTGAGCATCTTTCCATATGATTTTTCACCATTTGTATGTTTCCTTGGAAATATGCCTATTTAATTTCTTTTCCCATTTTTGCTTTGTGTTTTCAGTGATTGTTGTTGTCGTTAGTGACTTGTAGATTCCTTATATATTTTAGATATGATTCCCTTCTTTGATATATGATTTGCAAGTGTTTTTTCCACTCTGTCTTTTCACTGTTGATCATTCCCTTTAATGCACAGTAACGTTTTAGGTTGATATCGCCCATTTGTCTACAATGGACTTTTCCTTTGTGCTCTGTGGTTTTGGTGGCATAGCCAAGAAATCGTTGCCAAATACAATGTTGTTTATATTCCCCCATTTTTTCTCTGAGGAAGTTTATAGGTTTACAACTTATATTTATGTCTTTAGTCCATTTTGAGTTAATTTTAGTGTGTGGTGTAAATGTAAACATCCAGCCTCATTCTTCTGCATGTGAGTAGTCAGTTTCCAAACACCCTTTTTGAATGATTCTGTCTTTCCCTAGTGAATGGTCCTGGTACCTTTATCAAAACTGATTAGACTGATTATACATGGTTTGTGTCTGGATATTTTTAAGGGATTGTTTCCATGGGGGGTTTAGGGTCTGTCTCTTTCTGTTCCTTCATCTTGCTGCTTGTATCCCGTTCCAGTCGGAACTAGTGTGCTGGGCAGGGGTATGGATTCTGTGGTAGATAATGCGGCATAAGGCTGATGGAGATGGAAGACGTGTCACCCATCCCTGATTTTCACACTGACTTAAGTGACTTCACAATCCACTCTCTTCCCTCAAGTGTATTTCTTCGTCTGTATTTGCCAGTGTTCTTAGGTCATTTCATTATGATGTCATGAGACATGGATTTGTACGTGTTCATTCTGTTAGCAGTTTGCTAAGTTTCTGGTGTCTATAAATATTTTAAATGATATTAGTAAGTTGTTCATTCATTGCACTTTATGATCGTTGTCCTGTTTTTTTCTGCCTCTGCTGTTCTCATATACTACTTAGACCTATGCTGGCTTTCCTGATACTGTTTTGAAAGTCTCTGAATTCTGTAAATTCTTCTCTTTTTTCTGTCTCATCCAAAGATATAAATAAATTTTGTTACTCCTCCAATTTCATCAGTTCTTTTCTATTGCATCCCAGATTTTCTGTAGAGGAAATTCAGTGAATTTTCCATTTCAGGTATGTATTTGTTCACTCAGATTCTCTGTGGTTTCTTCATATACTTTTATTTCTCTGTTGATCTTTCCTACTTGCTATATTTCTGCCATCACATGTTCATGCAATTATTTCAACTAAGTTTTCTGTGTAGTTTACATATATTTATAAATATGACTTTTAAATACTTTTTTTGTAGTATGTACAATATATATGAGTTTTAAATACTTTTTTTTTGTAATATGTACAACAACTTATCCCAGTAGAAGTTTCTATTGACCTATGCTTTCCCTTTGTTGGAAGACATTTTCCAATTTCTCATCATATTTTTTAACTTTTAGATAGACACTTTTTAAAATATCATTTAAGAAACACGCATTATTTAATTTTTCCTAGATTTATTATTTTTAATTTTTTTCTTATGTTTTATTTATTTTTGAGACAGAGTGTGTGTGTGTGTGTGTGTGTGTGTGTGTGAGCAGGGGAAGGACAGAGAGAGAGGGAGACACAGAATCTGAATCAGGTTTCAGGTTTTGAGCTGTCAGCACAGAGCCCCACGCGGGGCTTAAACTCACCAACTGGGAGATCATGACCCGAGCCGAAGCTGGATGCTTCACCAACAAGCCACCCAACACCCCTAGATTTACTATTTTTTTGTGTGCAAAAACTTTATGGCAGAATCTTATCCACTAAAGTCCCCCTGCTGATAGTTTTGTTCAATTTTTCCCAATTCTTATTGCTTACTTTATGACCATGTGACTTTGTAGCTTTGATGTTAATTACTAGTTTTTTTTTTTAGAAAGGATGTGTTCAAACACTGCAGGTCAGTAGGCTTCCACCTTCCACAATGTGAGGTCTGCACACGTGTGCCTGAGTGTGGGAGGGGACTGTTCATAACTTTACTACCAATTCTCTGACCTCCTGTGCTCTTACATTCTCCTGGGTTCCTCTTAGTCTCCTCTCCATCTGCGCATATTTTCTCCATCAGCTAAGAGTGTTAGAGAGCCAATGTCAACTCTTCCATTATATTCTCACATCCAGTATCTTTGCATTGTATTTATGGGGCTCACAGTGCTTGACACAAACACCGCAAGCTCTGACCAGGACAAGAATGGGTTTTCTTCATCATTACCGAGCAAAATCAGCACTTGGAGCTGAAACATCAATGGGTACCTGTCCCCATCCTCAGTGCTGATCAGGTCTCCCAGCACCCTTGCTCTTTGCAGCTTCTCCCAGTTGTAACAGCTTCAGTCTTCTTATCACTGAGCCAGGGGTGGGCAGGTGGGGAGGCACGGGAGCATCCTAGGCGAGAAGATGACAAATGTGCTTCTGACTTGAATCTCCAGGATTTTTTCCAATGTACATATTTCATAAGTTATTAACCTGTGATCCATTTTCTAAACTCTGAAATTGTTTTCATGGTCAGTTTGTCCTCTTCACTTAGTCCTACTAAGATAATTTTATACTTTAGTGTCCAGTGCATAACGTTATAATTTGAAAGCTTCTATAAAGGAAGAAAAGATGAACTTTTATTTGCTTTTACAGAATTAATTGAGTATAAGAACTTGTATTTGACTTCTAATGAAATTTATTTTCTCATAGTTTTTGTCGAAATTACTCTCTTATACTATATGGATTAGAGGCTCCCAGAAAAGCCATCATAGTTCATCTGTGCAGCCAAAAGCCTTAACATTTTCTTCCAAAGTGTAAGTTTCTTGACAACTTTGTATTTTATGCCTTAAAGGATTAATCTTTGAAAGAAACAGAGCAATATGTGTAGAATCAGATAAACAGAGTTGTTGATGTTTTTCCATAGAAGAATAGTATGGGAAATATTCAGATTGAGGTATATAACTATTAGTCAAGTTAATGGTTTATTCAACAAAATACCCCGGTATATATTGTTAAGATTAATGAGGTATAATTCTTTCTATTTCAGGTTGTCAGTATCTTCAGAGAGTGACAAGAAATGCCCATATTTCCCTTTTTATTTAAAAAAAATTAGTTTTGCACCCTGCTTTAGAATGAGACTGTATGTTTGTAAGCACCAGGCATGTTAGTTGCTTCATTTTGGCATAATGCTATTTCATCATTTATAAAGAATACATCTCTCATTACTTTAAAAGCCATACAAGTACTGATGCATAGGGGCACTTGTACCCCAATGTTTATAGCAGCACTCTCAACAATAGCCAAATTATGGAAAGAGCCTAAATGTCCATCAACTGATGAATGGATAAAGAAATTGTGGTTTATATACACAATGGAATACTATGTGGCAATGAGAAAAAATGAAATATGGCCTTTTGTAGCAACGTGGATGGAACTGGAGAGTGTGATGCTAAGTGAAATAAGCCATGCAGAGAAAGACAGATACCATATGGTTTCACTCTTATGTGGATCCTGAGAAACTTAACAGAAACCCATGGGGGAGGGGAAGAAAAAAAAAAAAAAAAGAGGTTAGAGTGGGAGAGAGCCAAAGCATAAGAGACTGTTGAGAACTGAGAACAAACTAAGGGTTGATGGGGGGTGGGAGGGAGGAGAGGGTGGGTGATGGGTATTGAGGAGGGCACCTTTTGGGATGAGCACTGGGTGTTGTATGGAAACCAATTTGACAATAAATTTCATATATTAAAAAAAAATTTTTAAAAGCCATACAATCATTTTCTCTGCATATTTTTAAGAGATGGTTTTTAGTGTAATTTTAGGTTCACAACAAGATTAAGAGGAAGGTACAGAGATTTCCTATATTGTCCCTGTCTGCACACATCCATGGACTCTCCCATTATCACCATCACTCACTAGAAGGTTTCATTTCTTACCAAGGATGAGTCTGCATTGGGACACCTGGGTGGCACAGTCGGTTAAGTGTCCAACTTCGTCTCAGGTCATGATCTCACGGTTTGTGTGTTCGAGCCCTGCGTTAGGTTCTGTGCTGACAGCTTGGAACCTGGAGCCTGCTGCAGATTCTGTGTCTCCCTCTCTCTCTGCCCCCTCCTCCAATCAGGCTCTGTCTCTCTCTCTCTGTCTCCAAAATAAATAAAAATAAAAAAAATGTTAAAGGATGAATCCACATCAATGCATATATATCACCCAAAGTCCAAAGTGTACTTGAGACTTCGCCATTGGTGTCACAGAACTGTTTCTCCAATTTAATTATATTAATGTAAAAAAATATACTCAGGTATATATTACTCATTTCTTAAGCTTTTGCTGTTTAGTAAAACAAATTATATATAAGTTAGATATCATAATATTATTGTAAAATTCTGAATGAAGTGAGTAATTCCACTTACATTTCCTACTTAATTGATTTCTCCTAGCCCTTAAAAGTCCTCAAATGAGGATTGAGCAACCAGGGTGACAAAGGTATGAGTCAGAATTAAGGCAGGAGACAGAAACAAGGGGAAGTTGAGGTAAACAATTACTATCTGCTTGGAAGGGAAAGTCTACGAAGAGGAAAGCCTACTAAAATAAAGAAAATTACAAAGAATATCATAGAATTAAAGGACGGATCACTGAAGCCAGGTCTACTCTCTGAAGATGGGATTCAGATGCCATTGAAGACGATGTGGCTACACACAGCTTCACGGCTGACATGCTCACTGAAATGGCCTGGGACAGAGGAGCTCCACACTCCACGGCCTGAACCTGGTGAGGAAGGATCTCAGGCTGTGACCGGCAAACAGGAACAACTCCCTGTTAGAGCATCAAGAGAAAAGACCAGAAGACAGGAAACTGACAGATTGGCTCTAAGAACTTGCTGGAGGACGAATACACAGGACTTCTTGCAAGCGTGCACCTGGCAACAAAGCCATAGTGGCCAAAGGAGAGAAAATATCATGAAACCAGGAAGAAGAGCCCTTTCTGCTGCACTGTCTCTCCATTGTCTCTTACCGACAAAAGTCAATTTTATGCGAGATGACCAGAGAGAAAATGGATAGGATCTTACACCGTTATCTGAGAAAAGAGCACTGAGGGTGGATTTGGAGCTGAGAGTACTAAATGAATGGCCCCTCGGGATTATCATAGAACAACCACAGAGTTGGTGTATAAGAGCCATTCAGATCGGCCCCACTTCCTCCGAGAATGGAACCAAAGTGTACTCTCCCAATCTGTCTTGGTGCCACACGATCAAAGGTTACACTCATTTCAAGGTAGAAATTGGTTTCTAATTGGATAATAACCAGTGTCTTATATGTTATTTTCTTCACCTGGGTTCAGATATTTTGGAAGATATTTAGTTTTTTTAATGTTTTTATGCACACACTTCTCACAGTCTTTACAACAATGCAAAAAATAAAATAAAATAAAATGCTAAATAATGGAGAAAACAAAAAATTAAAATCGACAGATATTTGCATGGGTCCAACAGCTAGTTATTGCCAGAATTCAAGATAAACTTGAGTAAGTTGATAATGACTCAGAGGTGTTTCCAGCCCAAATCAATTACAAGAAGGAGAGAGTTTAAACTCGATAATTACTTGCAAAAGAAATTCATATTTCATATATACTTTTGTTTGTGGAGATAGACATATTCTTTATTTTCTCTGTACATAATCCTTATGCTCTTCTAGAAAAATTATATGAACATCCAATATGAATAATTGTTAATGGTAGCTGTAACTAATTACTAAAGTCGTGTTTCATACAACCCAAGATTACAATGACATTGAAAATTAAGCATTTATTTTTCTTTCACCTGTTTGTGGTTGGGCTATGATAGGGTTGATTGAAGCTGGGCGTGCATGCACTTGACTGCAGACTACATACAGATTCAGCTCAGATCTCTTTATAGATTTCATTCTTAGAGGACCAAGCTACATGGCATATGATCTTTTATACCAGAGGTAACAGCTAGCAGAAATGGGTTTCTTATTGCCCGGTCTCTGAATTCATAAGATATCACATTCCCACTCACATTATATTGTGAAAACAAGTGATCACATCCTTACATTATATTGTGAAAACAAATCACATGGGCCAACTTCTCATGGTTGTCTGTAGAGTATACTCTTTTCAAAGTGGTCTGAGGGAAGAAATGTAGATTCACTGAAAATAACCTAATCTAACATTGTAGCCATAGGGATTTTTTTTTATTACATTTCATGAGATAGATAAGCTTGTAAAAGAAAATTACTGGGAAATAGATTTAAAATTTAGTACTCTCTTCCCTTCCCATCTGGATTTTTTGCTTCTGTGCCCAAAATCCTTGTAAAGCAGTTTTGTACAGTGCCAAACATGGGGGTTTAGATGCTTTCACCATGGTCCTTGATCAAATAAGGTATAAGCAGAATGAAATAAAGTCTAAGGACATTGGCAGTGAAACTGGTCACTTTATGTAATTTCTAAGTGCACACTCTTAGCCCTGGGGCTCAGTTACAGAACTGCTCTGGCTCAGGTTCCTCTGAAGGAAAATATGATAAAAAGAGGATCTTATTCATAGTTACTTGAAGATTATTTGAACAGTACTTCTTGGCCCATAAGTATTCACTCTCTCTCAGGTATTTCGGCTTAAGATCTTGATGCTTTTGTGCCATCACCTGTGTTGTGATAATCTGAATTATAACACTTTCATAGGCTGTTCTGAGGAACAAATAATAATAAATAATATAATGCCTACAGATCCTTAAAATAAAGCCCAAGCACATGAAGGTCTTGCTGTCTGTGATCTCTTCATATTTTGCTTTTCCCAATGTTCAATAAAGGCCATTTTCCAATAAAACCAAAGCCATATAATTGTCTTCTTCTTTCCAGCCAGTGAAAGAGCCAGGCATCAGAAATGTAATTTGACAACAATTTTGATCATATACATTAAAGAAATTTGCACTTAAAAAAGGTGAGAAATTCAATACACATCATGTATGTGCACTAGAGTAATTTTTTTCCGTCTATATGTTTCCTGTTCTGAAATCAAGTTGGAATTACTGTTGTTTCCCTTATTAGTCAAGAACCCCAGTCTCCTCACAAAGTGTGTTATCTGGGCATATGCAAAGACTGTCTCTTTTGGAATTGAAGAATTTGAAAGGGATTGTTAAACTGTGACATGATAACCTGTTTGATTCCTAGATTCAGGGATCCTTCAGGGTCCAAGCGGAAGAAGGGACCTAAATGTCCTTTCCCTTCCAGTGTCGGAGTATCCCATCCACACATATGCATCTATTACCACTAAGAATGGAGAAATTTAAGAGATGCTGCTAAATACATTCTAATGTAGAACACCTCCCAATTTTCTTCCAAAGCATGTTTTACATGTCTAAATACATACATAAAACAGTGCCTAAATTATTACCTGTACCCCTAAGAAACCATGGGAATTATTGTTGAGCTTGGGTTATGGGATCCACAAAAACTACTGGCGATATATAAATATGGAACATTATTAAGGAGCTGCTAATCAAGAATAGATTGAGAATAGAAAGAGTCACAGAGAAGTCAGGGATTTAGGATCAAATTGGTAATTTTCTCTGTGTCTACTTTTGTGAGAATATCCATAGGTATCGAACATAATGGACTCGTTATTTTGGATTCCAGAATTAAATTACCCATTTAGTAATAAATTCAGAGGAAGATGTTGCCCTTTTATTTATTTTTTATTTTTTTTCAACGTTTTTATTTATTTTTGGGACAGAGAGAGACAGAGCATGAACGGGGGAGGGGCAGAGAGAGAGGGAGACACAGAATCGGAAACAGGCTCCAGGCTCCGAGCCATCAGCCCAGAGCCTGACGCGGGGCTCGAACTCACGGACCGCGAGATCGTGACCTGGCTGAAGTCGGACGCTTAACCGACTGCGCCACCCAGGCGCCCCAGATGGTGCCCTTTTAAAAGCGACTTTTATTGGAACAGAGCAGACAATGTATTCTTTGCAGGCAGCCATTGCCAAGGAGAATGCAGGAAGGACTGAGCTGTGTATCCGTAATCTCTTGTACCAAAGGTACTACTAATCTGAAAATTCTGTTTTCTGGTAATTAATGCATGTAGTTGGAGAGAAAACTCGAGGGACACCTGGGTGGCTCAGTCGGTTTAGTGTCTGACACTTGATTTTGGCTCAGTTCACTATCTCATGGATCATGATATCGAGTAGCTCGTCAGGCTCTGCGCTGACAGCACAGGGCCTGCTTGGGATTCTCTCTCTCTTCCTTTCTCTCTCTCCCTCGCCCTCTGCCTCTCCCCCCACCAGCATAAATATATTCATTTAAAAAAAATAATCCTTGAAAACAAATTCACTTTGCCATCATATTTCAAACATATTTTCACTTTTTTTGACTTCCAATTCATCCATCTCTCTTAGGTCACTTGGTTTGCCATTATTAGAAATAGTTAAACATATACCTTTATAGCAAAAAGTAAATTCTAACTACCCATATTATTTTGAGTAATTTTGAGTGTGTTGTCTTTTATACTTCTAGGCATAGACCTTCATTAGTGATAAATGCCAAAAACGGGTACCCACATTGCTACATGTAACAAAGAACATTATCAATTATGTAATGAAAAGCATAAGTGTGTACAAATACAGGAATAATAGATATAAGACATTCAACTTCAGAAGACATTAGTGAATTTTATATTCTTTGGCATCATTAATGAATGTTTTGTTCGAATCCTACCTATACATAGAAAGAAAGAGTGAAGCAAAATGAGGAGATAGAAGACTATGTTCCAAATTCCAGAATAAGATAAAATCTCAGAAAAAGATTGAAATAACATGGAGATAAGCAACGTACCTGATAACCAGTTCAAAGGAAGGATCATAAACATGTTCACCAAACCCAAGAAAAGGGTAGATGAACACAGTGAGAACTTCAACAAAGAAATGGAAAATAGAAAAAAGAACCAATCAGACTTGAAGAGTACAATGATGGAAGTTTAAAAATACACTAGAATGAATCTATAACAGATTAGGTGATGCAGAAAAGATCATCTACCTGGAAGACAAGGTAGTAGAAATCATGCAAACAGAACAACAACAAAGAATTAATTCTATTTTATTTTATTTTTATTTACTTTTATTGTTTAGAGAGAAAAAGAATGCATGAATAGGCAGAGGGACAGGTCAGAGAGAGAGAGAGAGAGAGAGGAAGAGAATCTGAAGCAGGTTCCATGCTCAGTGCAGAGCCAGATGTGGGGCTCGATCCCTTGACACTGGGATCATGACCTGAGCTCAAATCACGAGTTAGAGTCTCAACTGACTGAGCTACCCCAGTGCCTCAATTCTACAAAACTTTTAAAGTGAGTTAATACATCTTCAACTTAAATTAGTCAAAACTGATGACAGTGGAAAGTTTCCAAATCCATTCCATATGGACAGCATTACCCTGAAATCAAAACCAAACAAGGACACAACACACACACACACACACACACACACACACACACACACCACATTATATGCCAATATCCCTGATCAACATGCAACAATCCTCACCTAAATATTAACAAACTGAATTCCACAATACAAGAAAAGGATCTTACACCATGATACATGGGTTTATTCCACTTATGCAAGGATGGTTCAAGACCTGCAAACCCATCAACTTGACACAACACATTAACTGACTGAAAATCAAACTCATGTGATAATCTCAATAGATGGAGAGAAAGCACTTAACAAAATTCAACATTCATTTATAATAAATACTTCCCAGAATGTGTGTGGAGAAGGAATGTCCCACCATATAATAAAGTTCATATTTTACAAACCTACAACTAACATCATTTGCAACAGTGAAAAGCCAAAAGCTTTTGCTTTCACATCAGGATCAAGATGAGAAAGTCCACTCTTACAGCATTTATTCAACTTTTATTCGACACTGGAGGTCCTAGACACAGAAATCTGAGAAGAATAAATAAAAGACACCCATGCTGATATGGAAAGTACTAAGAAGTCACTATTTGCAGATGACATAATTCTCTAGAAAAAAAAATATACTGAGAGACTACGCCGAAGAAACATATTAGAACTTATAAATGAAATCAGTTAAATTGCAGGATACAAAATAAAGAGAAATCTGTTGCACTTCTATACAGTAGTAATAAACTATGAGAAAGTGAAATTAAAACAATCGCATTTATAATTGCATTTATAAGAATCAATTACCAAAGAATATTTTAACCAAGGAGGTGAAATTCTTAAATGCTGAAAGTTTAAGCTATTGTTAGAAGAAATTTGAGGATGACACAAAGAAATAAATAAGATGATATATACTGTGCTTATGGAATGGAAGATATGATATTGTGAAAATACCCATATTATGCAAAATGATGTATAGATTCAATGTAATCATTATGAAAATACTAATAGCATTTTCATAGAACTAGAATAAATACCTCAAAGTTTGTATGGAACTACAAGAAACTCTGAATACCCAAAGCAATCATCAGAAAGAGGAACAAAACTGGAAGAAACATATTTCAAAGTCTACTACAAAGCTCTAACAATCCAAGCAGTATGGGACAACAATAGACACATAGATCAAAGGAATGGAGTAAAAAGCCCAGAAATAAATGTGTATCTATGTGATCAATTAAATGTGACAAGAAAGCAAGAAGGGACACAAGGGAAAAGAGAGTCTTCAGTAAATGGTGTTTATAAAACTGGAAAAATATGTGTTAAAGAATCAAACTTGACTACTTGCTTATACCAAACCCAAAAGAAACCTAAAATGAATTAAAGATGTAGGGGTAAGACCAGAAACAATAACTCCTAAAGAAAGCATAGGCAATAAACTCATGGAGATAATTCTCATCATTATTCTTTTGGTTCTGTTTTCATAGAGAATGGCAGCAAAATAAAAAATAAACAATATGACACACCACAAGCATTTGCCCAGCCAAGGAAACTGTCAACAAAACAAAAAGGCAACCTACTTAATGGGAGATGATATTTGCAAATGATATATTGGACAAGGGGTTAATATCCAAAATATATGAAGAATTCCTACATCTTAACACAAAAGGAATATAAACACGTGATTAAAAAATGGACCAAGGACCTGAATAGATATTTCCTAAAAGAAGACATGCAGATCACCAACAGACATGTGAAAAGATGCTCAGTATCACTTATCATCAGGAAAATTAAATCAAAACCATAATGAGATAGCACCTCACACATGTCTGAATCAAAAACACATGAAATAACAAATATTGGTATGAATGTGGAGAAAGGGAATCGTACGGACTGTTGGTGGGATTTTAAATTGATATAGTCACAATGGGTAACAATATGGAGGTTCCTCAAAAACTTTTCTCATTTTTTGACTCCATTGATGGACCAAGAGGGTTTTCTGCTAAATGAAATGAAGCAGACAGAGAAAAGCAAATGCCATATGATTTACCTAATGATGTCTAATCGAAAACAAAGAAACAGACAAATAAACAGACAAAATAAATAGACTCATATACAGAGAGACCAAAGCTGTTGATTTCTGTAGGGGGGTGGGGACAAGGGATGGTTGAAAGAAAGTAAGTGGCACAAACTTTCAGCTGTAAAATAAATAATTCACAGGGATGTAAATTGTTGTAGACTCTGGGTCTAAAGTTCTCTCTTTTCTAACAAGAGAGGGGGACACAGGATGGAAAATGAGAGATGGCTAATGTCCAGGAAAACACAAGAGCTCCGAATAAGGGTCCTTGCCCCATTTTTATTACAGTCAGAAGGCTTACAAACATGGTGACGGATGTGCACAAAGAGACAATGAATCTGAGAACATTAACTTGTGGACATGAGGGAAAGGGGTTCTTGAAGATATTTGGGGTTAGGGGTTTGGGTTAAAACAAAACAAAATCTGGGTGCCTGGCAGTCGGGAGGAAGGTTGTTTACAGCGGACATGAGGCATCACCTCTGTATATCTTAGTTAGTCTAGGGGATGAGGCAGGAGGGGAAATACCCTCAGAGTTAACAAGGCACCTTTTTTTTTGTTAATCATCTCTGCTCTGGGCTGCTTCACCTGGAGCACTGCGATCTATAGCCCAACTTACCTGTTTACCTAACTTGGCCCTTTCTTCTTGTGAAAGCATCTTTCTGCTCTAGTACTAAATTGGGGGTGTTTCCACCCTGAATATCTAATCTTGTTTATTTCATATACCTACATTCTGTATTGGTGCCTTTGCCCCTCCCTCTCTATTCCGGGGGCTCTGCATCCCCTCTCTATTCTGGGTTGCCTTTGCACCTCCCTATTCATGGTTGCCTTGTCTTGTTTACCCAAACTTACGTGAGAGCGTCCTTTGGCTTTGTATTTCTTTATGCCTTGTTAACCCATTGGTGTAAGCCCAGGGGATTCCTAAGCTTATTTCCCACAGTAAATCACAACATAGAGAATATAGTCAATACTCTTATATTAATTTTGTATGGTGATGGGTGATCATGCTGATTTATCACGATGATGATAGCATAATGTGTATAAATGATGAATGATTATGTCTACACCTGAACTTAATGTAATATCCCATGTTAACTACACAGCATGAAAAATAAATACGTGAAAATGAAAATAGTATTGTCAACCCATTTTACAAAGAACAAAACAAAATAGAACTACAGACCAACAGAAACATACAGGTAAATATGCCCACAATTATTAGCATATCAAATCCAACAATGGCAAAAAGCAACAGAATTCCATTGATGCAAAGTAGGTAATTTAGATATAAAGTTTTATTGCTTGGATGTTCATGTTATTTAATTGTCTTTTAAAAGTATTTTCTCTGCCCTGCCCCAGTATTTTGAGTTAAGTGAAATTGTTAAACATTCATTAATTTTTCCCCTACATAGTAAGACTTTTTTTATTTATAACAAATATTCCTATTTAAATACAGACACCTAGTTACCATTGGAGAATGAATAAGTAAATAGCATGAATAATTATTTAATATTCAAATCTCTGGCATGGTGCTGCTGCTCAATATTATTTTATGTTTTATCCTTCCCACAGGCATTTATTTTTTCCAGCAGAAGCTTCAATATCTTATTTACATATAATATAAATAGAATGTAGATATATTAAAAACAAAGGTAGAAAAATTGAGCAGATAAATCCAGAAATTGATGTCTTTATGGCAGTTAAAAAAAATTGAAAATGTAGTCATTCTTCACTATTAGTGTCAAATATAATTAAATGCCTG
This sequence comes from Herpailurus yagouaroundi, assembly GCF_014898765.1. Classification (NCBI taxonomy): domain Eukaryota; kingdom Metazoa; phylum Chordata; class Mammalia; order Carnivora; family Felidae; genus Herpailurus; species Herpailurus yagouaroundi. Next base: position 37,053,973 of record NW_024412407.1, read on the forward strand.
TGGATAGGTTGATGATTTTAGAATATTTTCAGTATAATAGAAATGACGCATCAAGGGCATAAGAAAAAGAAGCACATAATATATAGATGTAGCAACCTTACCTAAAAATAACACTTAAACATCAAAGATATTTTACACAAGGCCTACCGAAATGCTCAGTGTTTGTCATGCAGGTGGAAACAAGGGAACAACCTAGGGGTCAAGTCTCTGACCCCAATGTCTTGTGAAACATAAAATTTGTCAGAGGCCTTTGCTGAGGCACAAACTAAATGACACACTGCAAGCTCAAAGCTTCTGGAGGTGTGTGAGGAGATAAAGTGTCTTCAAAATAGCCCAAGGGTAAGAATTTCCTGTTCAAATTTGAAGTGACACATTGATGTGAAATCTACTTTTTCCACTATTGCCTCACTCGGAGGTCCCACAGGGCCAGCAGTCTGTGAAGGCCACAGATATTTTCTGTTTACAAGAGGAACCTGGTTCCCTCTGGACGATGCGTGACTGGCCAGCAGAAGGTATGTGTCACCACGGTCCTGCCTTTCTAGTAGTCACCCCAGTGAGTGGGAGATTATAAATGCTGGTGGGATGCACCTGAGGCACAGCTAATATACAATGAAATCACAGAGAACATTGGTATCTGCATTCCAACAATTCAGGGTAACAAACAAGAATGAGCATGAAATATATCAGAGATATGAAAATATTCAAATTCTTACCTGTAGAGAAGTCGTGAAGAGCATATGCATATGCAAAATTGGGTTTGCATGTCAAGAGAATTTTGGGTGCGGTCACATAAGCATCATGACAAAGGACACTTAATTTGGATTTGTCATCAATTGTCATCAAGGATGTGTTACACATTATTCAATGTTTACCCGGCCTTCAAAAATAGATTCTTAAAATGAATCCGTTATATCTTTATGATATATCTTTATGACCTTTATGGTCAAATGTAATGCCTCACACATTCACTTCGATAAAAGAAAGCAGTTTGATTTTTCATAAAATGCAAGTGAGGTACTCTCTGTAAAATGTTACTTTAAACTTAACTGTAAAGAATCCAAAGAATTTTTATAAAATTGAACAAAATTGGCCAAGAAAGTTACTCAATACTGAAAGACACTCCTGTGTGATGAATTATCTTCCATGGTCTAACGAGGTGAATCAGTAATAATGAATAGTTATGGTGTTAAAAAAATAAAATAACTAATATATTATTGAGACCCTACAACAGAGAGATTGAGTTTAACTGCTTTATATGCATTATATTTTACATATTTTATTTCCTATTTTAGATTAGTAAACCAGGTAGCTAGACAGGAAATAATTTTTAAAGGTGGTACTTTGTACTTGGAGAGACAGGAGTAATTCCAGAGTTCACTGACTGCACAACTCCTTGACTGAAGTCTGAAAACACATTTCTGTGATTTATTAGCATAACTATACACCTAGAGCTGCCATCACTGCCTTTGAAAACATAGAACTTTCCAGAAGCTTGTGACAAATGTGTGCTTTCATAAATGATCTACCCTTTTATTCATCATTTTATGATTTCATATCTTTGCCACTAAATCAGTTGTCACTTTCTGATGTTAAGTCCGCTTTTAAAAAATGCTTTGTTTCTTTCTGTTTTCACCATTGTTCCTGCTTTGGGTAATTTTAGTGTGTCATGTAACATTTTGCAACATATAAAATATTTCTTCTAAAATTTAACGATTCTCACGACTCCATAGATGTTCAAAATAAAATATTGCTTTGATAGCAATATTTTAGTAAAGATACCTAAATCAAAGGCATTTGCAACAGGAAATTCCAATATATGCTAAAAATAATATTCTCCCGTCTAGAGCATTTAATTTTTAACCAATAATGGCTTTCACATTGTCAAAAAATTGGTGCAACACTTTTGTTTCTCATACAACATTTTAATTTTAACCTGAATATTCTAATACTGTTGAAATATGTCTGTGGAAACTCCTTACATTCACGAGGACAGTATTATTCATGAATTCCTTTCTTCACTAATTTAGTGCCTTACATGTTTTCCATCAGTATTATTACGCTATTATTGTAAAAAAAAAAAACATTTATGCTATCATGAAACACTTATTTCAAGCTCTGTGGAAGTTAGTACCAGATTTTACATTATTCAACTGCAAATGAGGAGTATCCCTCACCCTGCACCCCACCCAGTGTCACTGTACTAGCAATGTCGTCAGCACATGACACACACTCTTGATCAAGACCTT
>NW_024412407.1:37131218-37245765 GCF_014898765.1 Herpailurus yagouaroundi
TTATGGCCCCTTACCGTGTCCCAATTATACTGTGTCCTAATATTTCTCTACTTACTTTGAGAATCACATGGAATTTATAATTTTGCTCCAACTGATAATTTTGCTTCAAATATCAACCAATTTAGAGAACACAGTGAAGGGAAGTCCATTATACCTATGAGAGTTTTATTCATTCTTTTGTTCTCTCTTTCTTCCTGATGATTCAAGATGCCTTCTTTTGCCATTTCTTCTCTTTAGGAGTTCTTTCAGAATGGGTCTGGTGGTGATACATTTTCTTAGTTTTCCTTTATCAGACAAAGTCTTAATTTCCCTTGCATGCCTGTTGATATTTTTGGTGGATAGTCAATGGTTTTTTATTAGAACCACGCAATTAGTGTCTAAAAATTTCTGTCTTTCTAGCATGGCTTTTATCTGTTATTTTGACCAGAGAGAAAAAAACATTTTGGAGATTTGGGTATGTACCTGGTGGTGTCTGTGGTTTTCTAGGCTCTCTGACACCAGTCTATGTGAGGTAGAGGGAAATTCCAGGGAGCTCACCACCATGTCATTCCTCGGGTCTCCAGGGCTGGGATCTGTCAGCTTTCTCATTACCTTTCTGAATGTTGTGTCATCTTATGTATAATGCCCAGGGATTGTAGCTGCATTGGTGGGAGGAACAGGGAAAAGTCTATCCACTCTTTCTTTCCAGAACAGGAAGTCTGGTCTGGGGGTGGTTTTATTTTGAATGCTCCTAAGTTTAATAGTGTTCAGCATCTTTTCCTGTACTCATTGGCCATCTATACATGGTGTTTGGTGAAATATCTCCTGAAATATTTTGCTAACATTTTTACTTTTTTTCATTGTATTTTGACAAATATTTATGTACCCAGGGGGCAAGTTGTTTTTATTAGATGTATGATTTGTAAATGTTTCTTCACAAGTTTATGACTTTCTATTCCCTTCAAAGAGCAGATATTATCTTGATGAACTACATTTCATCAATTTCTTCTTTTATGGATTGTGCTTTTGATATTCTGTCTAAAAATATCTCTGCCAAACTGTAGGTCTTGTGCATTTTATAATACAATTCAATTTTCTTTTCACGTATGTGTGCTTAATTTTGAGCATTTTAATATAGTCAAAGTATATAATTATTAATAATATTTGATATCCCATTGTTTCCACAACATTTATTCAAAAGCCTATACTTTTCCAATGAATGACTGTATTTTTTGGAAATATGCATTTCACATTGTGTGGGTACAAATTTTGCACTTTCCCATGTGTTTAATTAATGTCCTTATGTTTTTTTTTAATGTCAGCTTTCTACTTTAAAGACCTTCCTTTTGTTTTAAATATGTATGTATTTATTTTGAAACAGTGGGAATGCAAACAGTGGCAGGGGCAGAAAGAGAGGGAGAGAGTATCCCAGGAGGGGTCCATGGTGTCAGCACAGAGCCTGCCTTGGGGCTCCATTTCAGGAGCAATCCTTTCATGACCTGAGCAGAAGCACAACTGCCTGATCTACCCAGGTGTCCCCCACATTGTCCTTTGTTAAACAGGGAGTTTATACAAGTTCATTTTCAGAGTTATTATATGTGTTCAGGATCTTTACATGGATATTCCTATTCATTTCTATCTTCCAAAGGTTTTTATAAAGTTTATTTTTATTTATTTATTTTGTGTGAGAGAGAAAGTGAATGGGAGGGGACAGAGACAGAGAGAGGGACAGAGAGAAAATTCCAAACACTTTGCCCACTGTCAACGCAGAGCCAAATGTGGGGCTCAAACTCACAAACCCTGAGATCATGACCTGAGCCAAAATCAAGTTGGGTGCTTAACCAATGGAATCACCCAGGTGCCCCTTTCAAAAGGCTTTTTAAAAATAAGAATAAATATTAGTTTGTTCAGGTGTCTTCTGCATCACAGAAATCACATTTGAATATATTTTAATTTCTTCATAATATTCTCTTCTGATAGTTTTTATTGTGGTATAATGTACATACACATGGATCATATGCTATAAATGCCAACAGACAGCTGAGTTTTCAGTGTCACCATTGTATGGAATGAGAAAATCAATATTACCAGCACTGCAAAATGCCACTATCAAGTTCTTTTCTGCATTTTAAAAAGTTTGTGTACATGGAATAATACGGTATGCATATTGTATTTTTGGCATTTTCAGGTGAAGGTAAACTTGTGTGATTCAGCCCTATAGCTGCACCAGTTGCAAATTGTCCACATCTCTTTGTTGTTCTGTTGTCGGATTCTACTACAACGTATTCACCGATTCTGTTGCTGATGCTCTTGGGTATTTGGGTATTGGTCCATTTGGGGCTACTTTGAGTTACTCTACTATACATACTCCACAGTCAACTTTTAGCTAAACATATGTGTTTCTTATTTAACTAATGGCTCCTCTCTTCTTGCTTCTTGAGAGGGTAGTAACTTAAATCATGCATTGATAACATTCTTCCCTTTAAGTGTAATTGACAAAGGTACAGATTGTCTCCAAACACTACTTTAGTTTCATCCTAAAAGCTTTGATGTATTCTCAGTTTATTGTCGACCAGTACAAGGTAATTTCTATCATCCAGTACAAGATATTTTCAAAGATTTCATCCTTGAACTGTAAATTTTTCAGAAGTGTATCACTTGCCACATGTTGGAAATTTCCCGGATTTCTTTCCATTGTTTCTTCTCATTTCTTTGTCTTCAGAGAAATTACTTTGAATATTTCCATCCTTAAAATTTTTGATCCCATGGGGCGCCTGGGTAGCTTATTGGTTAAGCGGCCGACTTCGGCTCAGGTCATGATCTCACAGTCCGTGGGTTTGAGCCCCCCGTCGGGCTCTGTGCTGACAGCTCGGAGCCTGGAGCCTGTTTCGGATTCTGTGTCTCCCTCTCTCTGACCCTCCCCCATTCATGCTCTCAAAAAAGTAATAAACGTTAAAAAAATTTTTTTGATCCCTATTTATAATCTAGAACACTTTCTATATATGTCAGTTTTATCAAGCTGATTCCTAGTGTTTTGACAGTCTTCCATAGTCCTTCTGATTTTGTGACTATCTGTTCTTACTTACTGAAGAAAGAGATTTCAATCTTCAAGTACACTCATTGAATTGTTTATTTATCCTTCTAATTCTGTCAGTTTCTATTTCATGTGTTTAAGGGTTCTGATGTTAGGTGATTAATATATGTTTATAATTGTTTTATCTTCCTCTTATATTGACAACCTTAACATTTTGAAATGTTTCTTTTAATTTCGGCTAACATTTCTTGTTTTAACAGCTACTTTGTTATTAGAACAGTCATTTCTACTCACTTCTTTTGGTTACTGTCTGTAGGGTCTATTGTTTTGCTATCCTTTTATTTTCACCAATGTATGCCTTTGAATCTACAATGTGTCAGTTACAGGGAGCATATAGATGGATACTACTCTTTTATTCAGGATGACACTCTCTATCTTATCATTGGAATACTTATTTAATTCCCATGAATATTCATTCGTTGTAGAGAACATATAGATGGATCTTTTTTTAAATTCAGAATGTTAATTTCTAACTTTGATTATATTTATTTCATTCAAATTAAGGCAATTATTTGTGTCCTTGGATTTAGGTCTGTCATTTGCTGAATGTTCTCGATGTATGTGTTATTTTCTTCTTCCACCTTACCTGACATCTTTTGGATTAAACACATATTTTAGTATTCCCTTTTAAATCCTCTGCTGATGTCTTAGCTATATTTTTAAATTATGTACTTCGTAGTTGCTGTAAGTATAACAAATATATCTTTTGTTTGTGTTTCGTGAGATATAATTAACATACAACACTGCCTAATACATTACAGTATGGTTACTATGGTAATATGCATTAGCTAACACCTTTGTCGTGTCACATATGTATTTAGTTTTAGTTTTTATTTATTTAGATTTACTTTTTCAGCAATTTCAAAATTCATAATGCAGTAATGCTGACCATTTCATTATATGGTACATTAGATCTTTAGAACTTCTTTATCTGTTTGTTGCAAGTTTGTAAACTTAAACAACACCACCCCGGTTCCCCCACCCCTCAGGCTCAGGTAAACAACATTTGGCTATATGTTTCCTTTACAAGTTCAGTTTTCTGAGATTCCATATGTAAGTAAGATCATACAGTATTTGTGTATCTCTCTCTGACTTAAGTCGCTAAATAAAATGCCTTGAAGGGACATCTATTTGTCACAAATGGCAAGATTTCCTTTTTTCTCTTGGCTGAATAGCATTTATATATATGCATAGTCATTATACATATACATTATATACACATTTAGAGTCATTATACATATCTTTGTAACCACTTATCTGGTGGCAGATACTTAGGTTGCTTTCATATATTGGCTATTGTAAGTAAAGTTGTAGTGAGCGTGGCTGTGCAGATATCCTTTTGAGATACTGATTTCAGTTCCTTCTAATACATACCCAAGATATATCCTACAAACTAACCATAAGTGAGAAGAAATGGCTATTCTAATAGGATTTCCTTCCTTTTTCTGGCTGAATAATATTACACTGGTAGGTGTATACCACGCTTTCTTTCTCCATTCATCCATCAGTGGACATTTGGGCTCTTCTACACCGTGGCTCTTAGGAGTATTGCTGCACTGAGCATGGGTGTGCACGTATCCTCGAGATCTTGCTTTCAATTCTTGTAGATAGTTTCTCACATGTGGGATTGCTGACTCCTGTGCTAACTGTAGTTTTAATCTCTGGAGGAAGCTCCATCCACGTCTTCATAACGGCTGACCGATGTGCATTCCCAACCACCATGTGTAAGTCTCCTTCTTTTTGACCTCCTCACTGAAGCATTTTTAAAGAGTATTTATTTATTTATTTATTTATTTTGAGAGAAAGAAAGAAAGAGAGCAAGCAGGGAAGGTGCAGAGGGAGGGAGATAGACAGCATCCAAAGCCGGCTTTGCACCATCAACACAGAGCCCAACGCGGGGCTCACCCTAAAACTGTGAGATCATTACCTGAGCCAAAACTGAAAGTCAGACACTTAACTGACTGAGCCACCAGACGACTCAACAATTTTCTGCTGTGTGCATCCATCTTAGTGAGTATGAAGTGATAAGTAATCATGATTTTGATTTGCATTTCTCTGATCATTAGCGATATTGAGCATCTTTCCATATGATTTTCACAATTTATATTGTCTTTGGAAATATGTCTGTTTAATTTCTTTGCCCATTTTTTCATTGTGTTCTTGGTGTTTATTGTTGTTGATACTAAGTTGTAGGCTAATTATATATTTTAGACGTGATTCCCTGTTTGATATATGATTTGCAAGTGTTTTCTCCACTCTGTCTTTTCATTGTTGATCATTCCCTTTAATGCACAGAAATGTTTAGGTTGATATAGCCCATTTGTCTACAATGGACTTTTCCTTTGTGGTCTGGTTTTGGTGGCAGAGCCAAGAAATCATTGCCAAATACAATGTTGTTTATATTCCCCCCCATTTTTTCTTTGAGGAACTTCTTCACCTTACATTTATGTCTTTAGTCCATTTTGAGTTAATTTTAGTATATGGTGTAAATGGAAACATCCAACTTCATTCTTCTGCATGTGGGAGGGAAGTCAGTTTCCCAACACCCTTTGTGAAAGATGCTGTCTTTCCCTATTGAATGGTCCTGGCACCCTTATCAAAGCTGGTTAGACTGATTATACCTCGGTTTGTGTCTGGATATTTTTAAGGTATTGTTTCCATGGGGGATTTAGAGTCTGTGTCTTTCTGTTCCTTGAATTTGCTGCTTGTATCCCGTTCCACTCGGAACTAGTGTGCAGGGCAGGGATATGGATTCTGTCCTAGATAATGTGGTGTAAGGCTGATGGAGGTGGAAGACGTGTCATCCATCCCTGATTTTCACGCTGACTTAAGTCACTTCACAATCCACTCTCTTCCCTCAAGACTATTTCTTTGTATTTGCCAGTGTTCTTTGGTCATTTCATTATGATGTCATGAGACGTGGATTTGTACGTGCTCATTCTGTTAGCAGTTTGCTAAGCCTCTGGTGTCTATAAATATTTTACATTATATTAGTGCGCAGTTCATTCGTCGTGCCTTAACATTGTTGTCCTGTTTTTTTCTGCCTCTGTTGTTCTTCTCATATTCTCCTTAGACCTATGCTGGCTTTCCTGATACTGTTTTGAAAGTGTCTGAATTCTGTAAGTGGTTTTCTTTTTTCTCTCTCATCCTAAGGTATAAATAAATTTTGTTACTCTTTCACATTCATTAGTTTTGTTTTTTTTTTTGTTTCTACTTGAGTGGATTTTCCATTTCCAGTATGGAATGATGCACTCAGATTCTCTGTGGTTTCTTCATATAGTTTTGTTTCTCTATTGATATTTCCTACTTGCTAAATTGCTGCCATCACATATTCATGCAAATTTTTCAACTAAGTTTTCTTTATAGTTTTCATATGTGTATAAATATGACTTTTATTTTTATTATGTAAAAAAATTTTTAATGCTTTTATTTATTTTTGAGAGAGAGAGAGACAGAGCACGAGCAGGTGAGGAGCAGAGAGAGAGGGAGACACAGACTGGGAAGCAGGCTCCAGGCTCTGAGCTGTCAGCACAGAGCCAGATGCGGGGCTCGAACTCACGGCCTCTGAGATCATGACCTGAGCCGAAGTCAGACGCCCAACCGACTGAGCCACCCAGGCGCTCTTAAATATGACTTTTAAGTACTTTTGGTCTAATATGTGCAACAACTTATCCCAGCAGATGTTTCTATTGACCTATGCTTTCCTTTCATTGGAAGATTTTTTAAATTTATCTTCATATTTTTTTACTTTTTAGGGAGACACTTTTTAAAAATACACTTCAGTAAACATGCATTGTATGTCATTTTTCCTAGATTTACTATTTTTTGTTGCCAAACATTTATGGCAGAATCTTCTCTACTATAATCTGTTTGCTGATAGTTTTGTTCATTTTTTCCAAATTCTTATTGCTTATTTTTATGACCTTGTGACTTTTACCTTTGAGGTTAATTACTGCTGATCAAGTCTCCACCTATGGCACCAGCACCCTTGCTCTTTGCAGCTTCTCCCAGTTGTAACATTTCAGTCTTCTTGATCGCTGAGCCAGGGGTGGGCAGGTGGGGAGACACTGAGCATCCTAGGCGAGAAGATGTCGGATGTGCTTCCTCCTTGAATCTCCAGGATTTTTTCCAATGTACCTATTTCATAAGTTATTAACCTGTGATCCATTTTCTAAACTCTGAAATTGTCTTCACGGTCAGTTTGTCCTCTTCACTTAGTCCTACTAAGATAATTTTATACTTTTGTGTCCACCGTGTAACATTATATTATAATTTGAAAGTGTCTACAAAGGAAGAAAGGATGAACTTTTATGTGTTATTACAGAATTCAAGTGAGCATAAGAGCTTGAATTTGACTCCCAATAAATTTTATTTTCTCATAGTTTTTGTTGAATTTACTCTCTGCTACTACATGGGTTAGAGGCTCCCAGAGAAGAAATCATAGTTCATCTGTGCAGCCAAAAGCCTTAACATTTTCTTCTGAAGTGTAAGTCTCCTGACAACTTTTTATTTTATGCCTCACAAGAATTGTTCTTAGAAACAAAAACAGCAATGTGTGAACAATCAGATAAACACAGTAGCTGTATGAGAAATATGGAGATTGAGATATATGAGTCAAAATGGATGGTTTATTCATTAAAATACTATGGTACCTAGTAAGAGATATAAGCAACCTTATGGTAAAATTAATGAGATATAATTGTCTGTATTTCAGGTTGTCAGTATCTTCAGAGAGTGACAAGAATTGTCCATATTTCAATTTTCGTGCAAAAAAAACTTATTTTGCACCCTGCTCAGTAATAAGACCATATGTTTGTAAGCACCAAGTGTTTTAGTTACCTCATTTGGGTATAATGTTATTTCACCATTTATAAAGAATACATCTCTCATTATTTCAAAACCCATATGATTATTTTCTTTGCATATTTTTAAGATAATATTTTTAGTGTAATTTTAGGCTCACAACAAAATTAAGAAGAAGCTCCTGAGATTTCCTGGATTGTCCCCGTCTGCACATGTGCATGGCCTCTCCCATTATCATCATCACTCACTAGAATGTTTCATTTCTTACCAAGGATGAATCCGCATCAATGCATATATATATTGCCCAAAGTCCAAAGAGTACTTGAGGCTTCATTCTTGGTGTTATGGAACTGTTCTCAAATGTAATTATATTAGTGTAAAAAAACATACTTGGTATATATTATTTATTTCTTATGCTTTGCTATTTAGTAGAATAAAATATATATTAATTACAAATCATAACATTAGTGTAAAATTCTCAATACAGTGAATAATTCCATTTCTATTTCCAAATTACCTGATTTGTTCTAGCCCTTTAAGGGCCTCAAATGAGGATTGAACACTCCAGGGTGACAAGGGTATCAGTCAGAATTGAGTCAGGAGACAGAAACAAGGAAGGAAGTTGAAGTAAACAATTATTATCTACTTGTAAGGGAAAGCTTACTAAGGGGAAAGGCTACTAAGTAAATAAAATCACAAAGAATATCTTAGAATTAAAGGAGGGATCACTGGGAAGCTAGGTCTACTCTCGAAAGATGGGATTCAGATGTCGTTGAAGGTGATGTGGGTACACACAGCTCATGGCTGACATGCTCACTTAAATGGCCTGGGACAGAGCAGCTCCATATTCCACGGGCTGAACTTGGTGAGGAAGGATCTCAGGCTGTGTCAGGCAAACAGGAAGAGCTCCCTGTCAGAGCATCAGGAGGAAAGACCAGAAGACAGGACACTGACGGACTGGCTACAATAAGTTGCTGGAGGACAAATACACAGGACTTCCTGCAAGACTGCAACTGGCAACCAAGCCATGGCGGCCAAAGGAGAGAAAACACCATGAAGCCAGGAAGAAGAGCCCTTTCTGCTGCACTGTATCTCCATTGTCTTTTACTGACAAAAGTCAACTTCATGTGAGATGACAAGAGAGAAAATGGATAGGATATTGCACCGTTATCTGAGAACAGGGCACTGAGGGTGGATTTGGAACTGAGAGTACTAAATGAACGGCCCCTCAGGGTTATCATGGAACAACCACAGGGTTTCTGTGTAAGAGCCACTCATATCAGCCCCACTTCCTCCAAGAATGGAACTCCAGTGTATTCTCTGAATCTGTCTTAGTGCAGCACTATCAACGATTAGATTTATTTCAAGGTAGAGATTGGTTTCTAATTGGATAATAACCAGTGTCCTTTGATACCTTTTCTTATATGTTGTTTTCCTCAACTGGGTTCATATATTTTGGATTACATTTAATTTTTTTCAATTTTTTATGTGCCCACTTCTGTCAGTCTTTACAGCCAGGCTAAAAAACACTTTGATGCAAAAAAATAAAATGTTAAATAATGAAGAAAACCAAAAATTAAAATGTACAGATATTTGTGTGGGTCAAACAGCTAGTTATTGACAGAATTCAAGACAAAATTGAGTAATTAGATGAATCAGAAATATTCCTACCCTGGGGCGCCTGCGTGGCGCAGTCGGTTAAGCGTCCGACTTCAGCCAGGTCACGATCTCGCGGTCCGGGAGTTCGAGCCCCGCATCGGGCTCTGGGCTGATGGCTCAGAGCCTGGAGCCTGTTTCCGATCCTGTGTCTCCCTCTCTCTCTGCCCCTCCCCCGTTCATGCTCTGTCTCTCTCTGTCCCAAAAATAAATAAACGTTGAAAAAAAATTTAAAAAAAAAAAGAAATATTCCTACCCTAAGTCAATTATAAGAGGGAAGTAGTTTAAACTCGATTATTATTTGCAAAATACATTCATATCTCATATACATTTTTCTGTGAAGATAGACATATTCTTTATATTCTCTCTACATATTCCCTATTATCTTATAGAAAAATTACATGAATATTCAAAATGAATTGAATATAACTGTTTATGGTAGCTGTAACTAATTACTAAAGTTGTGTTTCATACAACCCAAGATTGCAATGACATTAAAAATTAAGCATTTAATTTTCATTCACCTGTTTGTGGTTTGGCTCTGTTAGGGTTGATCAAGTCTGGGCATTTATGGACTTGACTCCAGACTACATATAGATGCAGCTCAGATCCTGGTATATGATCTTGCATAGCAGAGATAGCAACTTGCAGAAATGTGTTTCTTAGTGCCTGAACTTAGTGCCTCTGAACTCATAACCTATCACATTACCCACACGTTATATTGTGAAAACAAGTCACAATGGCAAACTCATCATTGGTTGTCTGTAGATTATACTCTTCTCAAAGTGGTCAGAGGGAAGAAATGTAGATTCACTGAAAATAACCTAATCTACCATTGTAGCCATAGGAATATTTTTTATAATATTTCAAGAGATAGATAAGTTTGTAAAGGAAAATTATTTGGAAGTAGATTAAAAATTTAATACTCTCTTAACTTCCCATCTGTTTTTTTTTTCTTGTGTGCCTAAAACCCTTGTAAAGCAGTTTTGTATAGAGACAAACATGATGGTTTCACCATGGTTCTTGATCAAATAAGGCATAACCAGAAGGTATAATGTTAAAGGACGTTGGCATTGAAACTGGTTACTTCATGTAATTTCTAATGTTTATTTATTTTTGAGAGAGTGAGAGAGAGAGAGAGAGACAGAGAGACAGCAAGCAGGGGAGGAGCAGAGAGAAAGGGAGACACAGGACCCGAAGCAGGCTCCAGGCTCTGAGCTGTCAGCACAGAGCCTGACGCAGGGCTAGAACCCACAAACAGTGAGATCATGACCTGAGCCAAAGTCAGATGCTCAACCGACTGAGCCACCCAGGATCCCCTGAAACTGGTCACTTCATATAATTTCTAAGTGCACACTCTTAGCCCTGGGGCTTAGTTACATAACTGCTCTGGCTGTTTCCTTTGCTGGAATATATGGTAGAAATAGTATCTTATTCATAGTTACTTGAAGAGTATTTGAACAGTACCTCTTGGCACAAGTAGTCACTAGATTTCAGTGGTTTGGGCTTAAGAAACTGACGCTTTTGTGCCATCACCTGTGACATTATGATCTTAATTGTAGCAACTTCATAGGGCTTTTCTGAGCAATAAATAACAATAAATAATATAATGCGTAAAGATCCTTATAATAAAGCCCAACCGCATGAACTTCTTGCTGTCTGTGATCTCTTCATATTTTGCTTTTGTCGATATTCAATAAAGGCCATCTTCCAGCTAAACCAAAGCCCTATAACTGTCACCTTCCTTCCACACAGTGAAATAGCCAGGCATCAGAAATGCTATCTGGCGACCATTTTGATCATATACATCAAAGCAATTTGCATTTTAAAAAGGGGAGAAATTCAATACACGTCATGTGTGGACACTAGAGTATTTTTTTCTGTATATGTGTTTGCTGTCTCGAAATCAAGTTGCAAGTACTGTTCTTTCCCTTATCCTAAAGATCAAATTGGTAATTTTCTCTGTGTCTTCCTTTGTGAGAATATCCATAGGTATCTAACATAATGGACTTGTTATTTTGGATCCCAGAAGTAAATAGTACCCATTTAGTGCTAAATTCAGAGAAAGATGGTGCCTTTTTAAAACCTACTATTGTTGAAACAGAGCAGAAAATGTATTCTTTGCAGGCAGCCATTGCCAAGGAGAATGCAGGAAGGACTAGGCTGTGTATCCTTAATCTCTTGTACCAAATTTACTAATCTGAAAATTTTGTTTTCTGGTAATTAATGGGTGTAAGGTTGGAGATAAAACTACAAGGGCACTTAGGTGGCTCAGTCACTTTAGTGTCTGACTTTTGATTTTGGCTCAGTTCATTATCTCATGGTTCATGATATTGAGTCTGCACTGACAGCACAGGGACTGCTTGGGATACTCTCTTTCTCTTCCTTTATCTCTCTCCCAGTATCTCTGCCTCTTCCCTCACCAAAATAAATATGTTTATTTAAAAAAAATAATCCTTTCCAGCATCTATGGTTTCCTGATTTGTTCATTTCAGCCACTCTGACTGGCGTGAGGTGGTATCTCAGTGTGGTTTTGATTTGTATTTCCCTGATAAGGAGTGACGTTGAGCATCTTTTCATGTGCCTGTTGGTCATCTGGATGTCTTCTTTAGAGAAGTGTCTATTCATGTTTTCTGCCCAGTTCTTCACTGGATTATTGTTTTTCGGGTGTGGAGAAATGACAACCCTCTTGCACTGTTGGTGGGAATGCAAACTGGTGCAGCCACTCTGGAAAACAGTGTGGAGGTTCCTCAAAAAATTAAAACTAGACCTACCCTATGACCCAGCAATAGCACTGCTAGCAATTTACCCAAGGGATACAGGAGTGCCGATGCATAGGGGCACTTGTACCCCAATGTTTAGAGCAGCACTCTCAACAATAGCCAAATTATGGAAAGAGCCTAAATGTCCATCAGCTGACAAATGGATAAAGAAGATGGATTTATATACACAATGGAGTACTACGTGGCAATGAGAAAGAATGAAATCTGGCCTTTTGTAGCAACGTGGATGGAACTGGAGAGTGTTATGCTAAGTGAAATAAGTCATAGAGAGAAAGACAGATACCATACATTTTCACTCTTATGTGGATCCTGAGAAACATAACAGAAGACCATGGGGGAGGGGAAGGGAAAAAAAAAAAAGCGAGGGAGCCAAACCATAAGAGACTCTTAAAAACTGAGAATAAACTAAGGGTTGATGGGGGGGGGGGCCCGGGAGGGTGAGGAGGGTGGGTGATGGGCATTGAAGAAGGCACCTGTTGGGATAAGCACTGGGTGTTGTATGGAAACCTATTTGACAGTAAATTTCATATTAATAAATAAATAAATAAATAAATAAATAATCCTTGGAAACAAATTCACTTTACCATCATATTTCAAATATATTTTCACTATTTTTGACTTCCAATTTATCCATCTCTCTTAGGTCACTTGGTTTGCCATTATTAGAAATAGGCAGTTAAATATATACCTTTATATCATAAAATGTAAATTCAACTATCCATATTATTTTGAGTAATTTTGGGTGTGTTTTTTATACTGATAGGCATAGATTTCATTAGAGTTAAAAGCCAAAAATGGGTACCCATATTTCTCCATGTAACAAAGGACATTATAAATTATGTAATTAAAAGCATAAATGTTTATAAATACAGGAATAACAGATATAAGTGCATCTAACTTCAGAAGACATTAGTGAATTTTACATTATTTGGCATCATTAATGAATGCTTTGTTCTAATCTTACCTATAGATAGAAAGAAACAGTCAAGGAAAATGAGGAGATAGGGGAATATGTTCCAAATGGAAGAATAAGATAAAATCTCCGAAAAAGATTGAAATAACATGGAGATAAGCAATCTATCTGATAACCAGTTCAAAGTAATGATCATAAACATGTTCACCCAAGAGAAGGATAAGATGAACACAGTGAGAATGTCAACAAAGAAATGGAAAATATAAAATAGAACCAATCAGACCTGGAGAGAAGAATGATGGAAATTTAAAAATACACTAGAATGAATCAATAACAGATTAGGTGATGCAGAAAGGATCAACTACCTGGGAAACAAGGTAGTAGAAATCATGCAAGCAGAACAACAACAACAAAGAATTAGTTTTATTTTATTTTATTTTTATTTATTTTTACTTGAGAGAGAGAGAGAGAGAGAGAGAGAGAGAGCATGAATAGGGAGAGGGGCAGGAGATAGAGAATCTCAAGCAGGTTCCATGCTCAGTGCAGAGCTGAACGTGGGGCTCTATCCCTTGACACTGGAATGACCTGAGCTAAAATCATAAATTAGAGTCTCAACTGACTGAGCTACCCAGGCACCCCAATTCTACAAAATACCTCTGCATCTTAAATTAGTCTCAAAACTGAAGACAATAGAAAATTACCAAATTCATTCCATATGGATAGCATTACCCTGAAATCAAAACCAAACAAAGACACAAAACATACACACACACCCACACACACACACACGCACACACACATGCACACACACACACACACACACAATTATAGACCAATATCCCTGATCAAAATCCAAAAATCATCACTCAAATATTAGCAAACTGAATTTCACAATACAAGAAAAGGATCATACACCATGGTTACATGGCTTTATTCCACTTATGCAAAGATGGATCAACACCTGCAAATTAACCAACTTGACACATCACATTAACTGACTCAATGATCAAACTCACATGGTAATCTCAACAGATGCAGAGAAAGCATTTGAGAAAATTCAACATCCAGTTATAATAATAACTGCCCAGAAAGTGTGTAGAGAGGGAATGTCCCTCCATACAATAAAGTTCATATATTACCAGCCCACAACCAACAACTTCTGAACAGTGAAAAGCCAAAAGCTTTTCCTTTCAGATCAGGATCAAGACAAGGAATTCCAGTCTTACCACTTTTATTCAACACAGTTCTGGAGGTCCTAGCCACAGAAATCTGAAAAGAAAAAGAAAAAAAAGGCATCCAAACTAATAAGGAAAATGCAAAACTGTCACTATTTTCCAATGACATTATTCTCTAGATAGAAAAACCTATACTCCACTAAAAATACCATTAGAACTAATAAGTGTAATTAGTTAGGTTGCAGGATACCAAATTAATATGCAGAAATCTGCTGCATTCTTATACACTAGTAAATAACTATGAGAAAGAGAAATTAAGAAACAATCTCATTTATAATTGAATTTATAAGAATAAATCATTTAAGAAGGAATTAACCAGAGAAGTAACTCATATCCTCTAAATTATAAGGCACTGGTAAAAGAAATTCAAAGATGACACAAATCAAAAATAAGGTGATATGCCATGCTTATAGACTGGTAGAATTAATATTATGCAAATATTCATATTACACAAAAAGACCAATGGATTCAATGTAATCCCTATGAAAACACCAATAGCATTTTTTCATAGGACTAGAATAAATTATCTTAAAGTTGGTATGGAACTACAAAAGACCCTAAATATTGAAAGCAACCTTTATTTTATTTTTTTAAGTTTTTCTGTTGATTGCAGTCAGTTAACATATAATGTAATATTAGTTACAAGTAGTTAATATAGTGATTCAACACATCCATACCACACTCAGTGCTCATCACAGCAAGTGTACTCCTTAAGCACCATCACCTATTACACTCATTCTGCCACCCACCTGCCCTCTAGTAACCATCAGTTTGTTCCATACAGTTAAGATTCTGTGTCTTGCTTTGCCTCTCTCTCTCTCACTTTTCACCCTTGGTTTTGTTTCTTAAATTCCAGATATGAGTGAAATCATAGGGTATTTCTCTTTCTCTGACTGACTTATTTCTCTTAGCATAATAGACGTTAGTTCTATCCACATCATTGCTGATGGCAAGATGACATCTTTTTTTAAAAAAAGTTTATTTATTTGAGAGAGAGAGAGCGTGAGTGGGGAAGGGGCAGACAGAGAGAGAGAGAGAGGGAATTCCAAGAAGCTTCCATACTATCAGCACAAGCCCAATGTGGGGATGAACTCACGAGCCATGAGATCATGACCCGAGCAGAAACCAAGAGCCAGACCTTCAACCGACTGAGCCATCCAAGCACCCCAAGATTACATCTTTTGATGGCTAAGCAATATATGTATACACACACACACACACACACACACCCCACATCTTCTTTATCCATTCATCAGTTGATGGACATTTGGGTTCTTTCCATAATTTGGCTATCGTTGATAATCCTGCTATAAACACAGGGTGCACGTGCCCCTTTGAATCAGTATGTTTGTGTCCTTTGAGTAAATACATAGTAGTACAATTACTAGGTCATCGTGCAGTTTTATTTTTAACTTTTTGAGGAGTCTCCATACTGTTTCCCACAGTGGCTGCACCAGTTTGTATTCCCACCAACAGTGTAAGAGAATTCCCCTTTTTTCGCATACTTGACAACATCTGTTGTTTCTTCTGTTGTTCATTTTTGCCACCCTGACAGGGGTGAGGTCATATCTCATCATGATTTTGATTTGTATTTCCCTGATGGTGAATGATGCTGAGCATCTGTTTATGCATCTGTGGGCCATCTATATATCTTTTCTAGAAAAATGTCTATTCATATCTTCTGCCCATTTCTTAACTGGATCATTTATTTTGAGTGTTGAGTTTGATAAATTCTTTATAAATTTTGGATACTAACTCTTTACCAGAAATATCACTTGTAAGTATCTTCTTCCACTCTGTAGGTTACCTTTTAATTGTTTTACACTTTCCCTCACTGTGAAGGAGGTTTTTATGTTGATGAGGTCCCAATAGTTTAGTTTTGCTTTTGTTTCCCTTGCCTCTGGAGACATATCTAGAAAGAAGATGTGCAGGCCAAGGACAAAGACTTTGCTACCTGTGTTCTCCTCTAGGATTTTAACGGTTCCCTGTCTCAACTTTAGGTCTTTCATCCATTTTGAACTTATTTGTGTGTATGGTGTAAGACAGTGGTCCGGTTTCATTCTTCTTTCTGTACGTTGTTGTCCTATTTTCCTAACAACATTTGTTGAAAAGACTGTTTTCCCCCCCCCACTGGATATTCTTACTGCTTTGTCAAAGATTAAGTTGACCAAACAACAGTGTGTTTACTTTTGGGTTATCTATTTTGTTCTATTGATCTTTGTGTCTTTTATTTTTCTATTACCATAGAGCTTTGTCATATAGCTTGAATTCTGGAATTGTGATGCCACAAGTGCCCAGAAAAATATAAACTATAAAAAATAAAACAGGAAGAAATAGAAAATTTGAACACACCCACAAGCACCAAAAAAGTTGAATTAGTAATCAAAAATCTCCCAATGAACAAAAGCCCAGGGCAGGATCACTTCCCAGGGGAATTCTACCAGATATTTAAAGAAGACTTAATACCCAATCTTCTCAAACTGCTCCAAAAAAATAGAACTGGAAGGAAAAATTCCAAACTCACTCTATGAGGCCAGCATTACCTTGATGCCCAAACCAGAAAAAAACCACTAAAAAGGAGAATTCCAGACTAATAACCCTGATGAACATAGATGCAAAAATTCTTAACAAGACACCAGCATATTGAATCCAACAGTACATTAAAATAATTATTCACCACGATCACATGGGATTTATTCCTGGACTACAAGCGTGGTTCAATATCTGCAAATCAACCAAAGTGATACACTGTATTAATAAAGGAAAGTATAAGAACCATATCATCTACTTAATAGACGCAAAATAAGCATTTGACAAAATACAGCATCCATTCTTGATAAAAACCCTCGATAAAGTAGGGATAGATAGAACACACCTCAACACCATAAAGGCTACATACAAAAGACCCACAGTTAAATCATCCTTAATGGAGAAAAACTAAGAGAAAAACTATTCCTCTAGGGTCAGGAACAAGACAGGGAGGTCTTGTTACTACTTAACATCATAATGGAAATCTTAGCCTCAGTAATCAGACAACAAAAATAAATAAAAGGCATCCAAACCTTCAAGTAAGTAGTCAAACTTTCACTATTTGCAGATGACATGATACTCTATGGGGAAAACCCAAAAGATTCCACCAAAAATTGCTAGAACTAATACATGAATTCAGCGAAGTCGCACAATACAAACTCAATGTACAGAAATCTGTTGCATTTCTATCCACCAGTAACGAAGCAGCAGAAAGGCATCAGAAACATAATCTGACTTATATACTTCGATCATACATACCAAAGATATTTGCATTTTAAAACATTTGATGATAACGTTTATATATATACGTTTTATATATATATATATACACACGTTATATATATATACGTTATATATATACGTTATATATATATATATATATACACATATATATATAGTATTTGTATTTAAGCAAGCAAAAACAGCATTTTTAGGAAATAGAAGTGAGGGTGGTTAGGTCTTTTCACTGCTTGAAAATGAGTAAAGGTACTAATTTGTTAGACTTTAATGAGCAAAGAATATATGCTATAAAATGTAGGGCACAGTAAAAGGATGTTTAAAACATATTAAATTCATATCTTCTTACAGAGGAAAGTTAAATAAAATATATATTGTGAAAAATAAGTAAACCAGGAAAAAGTAGAGTTCTAAGAAATGATAGTGTTTATCCAAATGAATTGATAAATATGGTATACTTAACAATTAATTATGTGTGTGTGTGTGTATACTTACCACAGAGATAAAATGTATCAGTAAAACTTATATAAGAAGTTAAAAATTATATTAACATAAATAGGATAATGTTCGTCTCAATTCCAAGAATGTTTATACTTAAGTAACTGTTTTTTAAATTGTTAATGAGATATTCCTTCAACAGAAGCAAACATAACAATAAAAGTATAAAAAATGTAAAAAAAAATCATCCAACACAAGCCAGAAAACTGCTCTGTCAAAATACAAGGCAAAAACCTTTGTTGGAAATGATGAAGCACAATTCACGGTGACAGACTGAGTATCCAAACCATTAGCAATGTTTCATAAAACTTGAACGTACTTAATAATACAAGTTGAACACAGACTGGAAACAAAAGGGAAGAAAATAATCATAAATGGAGATTCAAACAATTCTATCATCCTGCTTATCAAACAAGCAGATTTACCAGGAATACTATAGAAAGACTTAATCTACACAATTAACAAATACATATATGCACATACATAATACATGATCTATGTATTAGTATAGACTACCCATATTTTTAACATCATATGAAAATTTTCCAAAGTTTCACAAAATACACTATATACATATATACACATATATACACTCACATTTTCATGTATAGTAATATAAAATATATAGAGCAGTGATGTCACTGCAATAACCACTAGCCAACCTTTATAATTGGGCACATGTACATGAATATTTAAATTTAATTTTAAGTAATTAAACATAAACAAAAGCTTAATATTGGGTCAGCAGTCATACTAGCCATATTAAACACAAATGTAGACCACATCCACCATTATAGAACATTCTCCAACTACAGTTCACCAACAATTTGCAAACCCTTGAATGGTTTTATCTCCCTAGCATATTTCTAATTAACATATGAGCCAGATATATAATCACACTGGATGTTTACAATTTTTAAGGAGTTACAATAAAATTATAACAGCAATATTATGTCTTGTGAAATATTAATTGCCTTAAGTGCATATATTACAAAAGAGAGAGAGCAGAAATATGAGCATACGCCACAAGAAGCTAAAAACAGGAAAGCTTTGGATTTTCTTTTTTTTCCACACCATGTACAAAAATAAATTCAAAATGAATGAAAGACCTGAGTGTGACACAGAAAACCATCAAAATCCTAGAGGAAAACACAGGCAGTAAACTCTTTGATCTTGGCCATAGCAATTTCTTACCAGACATGTCTCTAGAGGCAAGGGAAACAAAAGCAAAAACGAACTATTGGGACCCCATCAAGATATAAAGCTCCTGCACAACAAAGGAAACAATCAACAAACCTTAAAGGCAGCCTACAGAATGGGAGACGATATTGTCAAAGTGACATATCTGATAAAGGGTTAATATCCAAAAATATAAAGAACTTATCAAACTCAACACCCCAAAAAACAAAAAAATCCAGTTAAGTCATGGGCAGAAGACATGCATAGACACTTCTCCAAAGAAGACATACAGATGGCCAACAGACATGAAAAAATGCTCAACATCACTCATGATCAAGGAAATACAAATTAAAACCACAATGAGATAGCACCTCATGCCTGTCTGAATGGCTAAAATTAACAACACAGGAAACAATAGAGGTTTGCAAAAATGCAGAGAAAAGGGAACCCTCTTACACTGTAGACAGCAATGCAAACTGGTGCACCCAATCTGGAAAATAGTATCAATGTTCTTAAAAAAAAAGAGAGAAAGAAAAGAAATAGAACTACATTACAACCGAGCAATTTCACTACTAGGTATTTAACCCAAAGGACACAAAAATGCTGATTGGAAGGGGCACATGCGCCCTGATGTTTCTACAGCATCATCAGTAACAGCCAAATTATGGAAAGAGTGCAAATTCCTATCAACTGATGAATGCATAAAGGATACACACACACACACACACACACACACACACACACACACTCAGGCATGCATATATATATAATATATATCTATATATATATATTATATATATATAATTCAGGCATCAAAAAGAATGAAATCTTGCCCTTTGCAAGGATGTGGACAGAGCTAGAGAATATTATGCTAAGCAAATAAGCAAAATTATAGTCAGAGAACTACAAATACCATATGACTTCACTCATATGTGGAATTAAAAAAAAACAAAATGGATGAACACAGAGGAAGGGAAAAAAAAAAAACAAAGAGAGGGAAGCAAACCATAAAAGACTATTAACCATAGAGAACAAACTGAGGGTTGATGGAGGGGAAATAGGCAGGGGGATGGGCTAAATGGGTAACAGGTGTCAAGGAGGGCACTGTTGGGTAGAACACTGGGTGCTATATATAAGTAATGAATCAGAAAATTTGACTTCTGAAGCCAATCTCACACCATATGTTAACTAACTAGAATATAAATAAATATTTGAAGAAAAGAAAATGCTACAATGTAAAGATTCTCTCAAAATTTTACATACTACCATACCGTATAGAAAATAAAATTGTTGGACAATAAAAAAAAATAAAAACATAAAAGCAAATATTAGGTGACATTATATACAAAGTAAATAAGAGAAAATAATAAATAGTACAAAATCATGACAGAGAACAAATCTGCAGTAGAAAGGATCAAAAAAGGACAGGAGTATTTTCATTGAAAAGACATAAAAAATGGATACGGCTGTCAAAGGAAAAAATAAAGACAAGGACCTTTTAGGTCTGAATTAAACTCGGGAATACATTATTCTTTGCACAGATATTAAATGTTAATAAAGCCATATTATAAATAGAATGTAAAACCTATATATAAAAAAACTTCCTAGAAAAGGCTAAATACTAAATTGGAGTTCAACAAAAAGAAACCTAAGCAAACCAACCATGTATGAAAGAAATTGAGTTCATTATATAAAACTTCCTACAAAAAAATTCTACTCACAAGCTCAGATGGCATCAGTAGTGAATAAATGACACTTTAAAAATATGATTACCCCCTTGTCCCATTACGGCATAGTTTCATATGTGTTACATCCTACATACACTGTATACGCTGGAAAACACTTTTGCAAACTTTGAATACTTATGCAGACTGCATAGAAATTAACAGAAGATTGTCTTTCATACTTACCCAGAGATTTATAACTTTCCATGCTCTTCTTTTTAGAAGGATGAAATAGTAAAGATGAGAATGGAAATAATTGGAAATGAGGCTATAAAAACAATAGAAAAGATCAATGAAACCAAAAGAGCTGCTTCATGGAAAAAGTATAGAGAACTGATAAAATATTAACCAGAATTATCAGGAAAAAAAGGGTGAGGACCCAGGTAAATACCTTCAGAAACTAGGAGCAGAAGGGACAACCCACACTTCCGAAATACAGATGATCATAAGAGACATATGTGAAGAGTTATATGCCAACAAACTGGACAATCTAGAAGAATTGGACCAATACCTAGAAATATTCAAATTTTCAAGATTGCATCAGGAATAAAGTCTAAAGAGACTAATTAATAGTAGAGAAATTGAATCAGTAGGCAAAAAACTCCCAATAAAAATACATATCCAGGACCAGATGTCCACTCTTATAACTTTTATTCATCACAGTACTTCTAGCCAGAGTAATCTGAAAGAAAAAGAAATAAAAGACACCGAAATTGATAAGGGCAATGCAAAATGGTCCCTATTTTCAAATGACAGGATTCTCTAGATATAAAAACCTAAAAGCTCTGCCAA
This sequence comes from Herpailurus yagouaroundi, assembly GCF_014898765.1. NCBI lineage: Eukaryota > Metazoa > Chordata > Mammalia > Carnivora > Felidae > Herpailurus > Herpailurus yagouaroundi. Next base: position 37,153,142 of record NW_024412407.1, read on the forward strand.
AAATATACAAAACACTGACAATAACAAAAAAAAAACCCCAAAAAACAAAAAACCAAAACCAAAACCAAAATGATTAGAATAAATAAAATCAGTTAGGTTTCAGAATACAAAATTAATATGCAGAAAACTGTGGGTTTTTTTCTGCACACTAGTAAAAAACTATGAGACAGAGAAATGAAGAAAACAATCCCATTTATGTTTATAAGAATAAATTACTGAAGAATAAATATAACCAAGGAAGTAAGTCCTACATTATGAAAACTATCAGACATTGATAAAAGAAATTCAAAGATGACATAAATCAGTAAATGGGAAGATATACCTTGCTCATGGACTGGAAGAATTAATATTGTGAAAATATCCATATTACACAAAACGACCTACGGATTCAATGGCCCAATCCGTAGTGAACTAATATTTGATCTATTCTGGACAATGTTCAACATGCACTTGAAAAAGATGTGAATTCTGCAATGTTAGGATGGATTCTGAATATATTTGTTAAGTCCATCTGATACAGAATGTCTTTCAAAGTCGTCGTTTACTTGTTTATTTTCTGTTTGGTAATCTGTCCATTGTTGTAAGTGGGTGTTAAAGTCCCCTACGATTATTGTGTTACTATCAAACAGTACCTTTGGTTTGTTATTAGTTGTTTTATATATTTGGGTGCTTCCACTTTGGGTGCATAAATATATACAATTGTTAGATCTTCTTGTTGGCTTGTCCCCTTTATGATTATATAATGCCCTTCTCTGTCTCTTTTTTACTGTCCAGATCCAGAAGGCACAGAGAACTCCTGTCAAAATCAACAAAAGCTACTCAACACCACCAAGACATATTGTAATTCGACGTGCAAAAGATGTTGATGAAGAAAAAAATCTTAAACACAGAAAGACAAAAGAAATCCTTAACTTATAATGGAAAACCCATAGGGGTCACTGCACTTTTCTCAACAAAAACTTGGGAAGTCAGAAGGGAGTGGGCTGGTATATTCAAATGCTGAATGAGAAAAATCTGCAGCCATGAAAACTCTATCCAGTAAGGCTATCTTCAGAATAGAAGGCGAGGTAAAGACTCATTCAGACAAATGAAACTAAAGGAGTTCATGACCAATAACCAGTCCTGAAAGTAATGAAAATGGATCCGGAAGATTTTATCCTAAATGAAATTAGTCAGACAGAGAAACACATGCACCATATGATTTAGCTGATAGTGTGGAATCTAAAAACAAACAAACAAAACAGAAGCAGACATATACAGAGAGGCTAAAGTTGTGATTGACATAAGGAAGGAGGGAAGGAATGTCTGAAATAGGCAAAAGAAAGTAAGTGGTACAAACTTTCAGTTATACAATAAATAAATCACAGGGATGTAAATTATAACATATGGAATATAGGCAACAATATTGTATTAATTTTGTATGGTGATTGATATAAAGAGCTTTATTGTGATGATTGTATTATAATGTGGATAAATGTGGAATCACCTGAAACTAATATAATATTCTATGCCAACTCTCATTAAAATCATTAAAAATAAATACATAAAAATAAAATAGCCACCCACCTTTGCAAAAACGAAAAACAAAAACACAGAAACACAGACCAATAGAAATATACAGGCAAATATCCTCAAAAATTATTCACAAACAAAGTCCAATAATGTACAACAAAGGAAAAGAATTCCATTGAGGCAAATTAGGTAATTTACATTTAATTTGGTTTTTTTCTTTTGATATTCATGTATCATTTAATTGTGTTTTAAAAGTACTTTTCTCTGCGCTCTCCCAATGTTGTCAGTTAAGTGAAATTTTTATTTTTTTTTTAAATTTTTTTTTTCAACGTTTATTTATTTTTGGGACAGAGAGAGACAGAGCATGAACGGGGAAGGGGCAGAGAGAGAGGGAGACACAGAATCGGAAACAGGCTCCAGGCTCTGAGCCATCAGCCCAGAGCCCGACGCGGGGCTCGAACTCACGGACCGCGAGATCGTGACCTGGCTGAAGTCGGACGAGTTAAGTGAAATTTTTAAAAAATCACATTCATTTTCCCACCCACCTTAGGCTCTTCTCATGTACAACAAATATTCCTAATTAAATAGAGACAACTAGCTATCACTGGAGGATGAAGCAATGAATAATATGAGTAATTATTTAACATTCACATTTCTGGCATGGTGCTGTTGTTCACTATTGTTCAATGTTTTATCCTTCCCACAGGCATTTACTTACCAGCAGCAACCTAAATAACTCATTTGCAAATAACATTGAGTACAGGTATATTAAAACTAAGGCAGAAAAATTGAGAAGAAAGGTTCTGAAATTGTTATCTTTGTGCCAGTGACAATAAAATTGAAAATGTAGTAAGTCTTCAGAATTACTGCCAAATACCATTAAATACCTGTTACGGGGATGATGATTTTAGAATATTCTCCGTATAATAGAAATGACAAACCAAGGGCATAAAAAAAGAAGTTGGTAATGTGAAGATGTAGCAAAATTGCCTAAAAGTAAAACTTAAACATCGAAGATATTTTACACGAGGCATAAGTTCTCAGTGTTTGTGTCAGATGCAAACAAATTAACACCCTAAGTGGTCAAGTCTCTGACCTCAGTGTCTTGTGGAACACAAAAAGTTCTCAGAGGCACTTGCCAATGGACAAACTACATGACTACAAGCTCAAAGTTCCCTACATTCTTGAGGTGTGTGAGGAGATAAAGTGTCTTCACAATAGCCCAAGGGTAAGAATTTCCTGTTCAAATTTGAAGTGACACACTGATGAGAAATCTACTTTTTCCATGATTGCCTCCTTCTGAGGTCTCACAGGGCCGGCAGGCTGTGAAGACCATAGATACTGTCTGGTTACAAGAGGAACCTGGTTCCTTCCGGACGATGCATGACTGTCTGGCCAACAGAAGGTATGTGTCACTACTGCCACTATTAGTCACCTCATTTAGTGGGAGATACAAATGCTGGATGGGATGCACCTGAGGCACAACTAATACACAATCACATTGCAGAAAACATTGGTATCTGTACTCCAACAACTCAGGGTGAAAAACAAGGATGAGTAGGAAACATATTGGAGAATTTCTTAAAATATTTAAATTCTCGCCTGTGGAAAAGTAATTAAGTGCATATACACATGTGCAATTGTGTTTGCAAATCAACATCATTTCACGTGAAACCCATGAGCATCGTGTATAAACCTTTAATTTGCATTTGCCGTTAATTATAGATACAGTTACGTTGATATTTAGCTCAGCCTTAAGAAAGAGATCTTAAGATGAATCCATCAAATCATAATGGTCGAACGTAATTCCTCATACATTTGCTTAGATGAATGAAAGCAGTTTGATTTTTCATAAAAAGCAAGATGAGGCACTTTCTGTAAAATGCTAATTTAAACTGAACTATAAACAATCAAAACACTTCCTAAAAAATTGAACAAAACTTGGCAAAAAAGATATTCAATATTGAAAGACATTCCTGTCTAATGAATTATGTTACATGGTCCAAAGGACATGAATCAGTAAAGTTAATGTGGCTATTGTGTTAAAAATAGTTAAAATAACTGCTATATTATTGAGAGCTTTAAAAAGCCAGATTGACTATTAAAGGCTTTATATGCATTCTATTTAACTTATTTTCATCCCCATTTTATATTAGTAAAAACTAGGTAGCTGGACACGAAGTAACTTTTTTTTTTTTTAATTTTTTTTTTTCAACGTTTATTTATTTTTGGGACAGAGAGAGAGACAGAGCACGAACGGGGGAGGGGCAGAGAGAGAGGGAGACACAGAATCGGAAACAGGCTCCAGGCTCCGAGCCATCCGCCCAGAGCCCGACGCGGGGCTCGAACTCACGGACCGCGAGATCGTGACCTGGCTGAAGTCGGACGCCCAACCGACTGCGCCACCCAGGCGCCCCACGAAGTAACTTTTTAAAGGTCATTCTTTGTACGTTTGAGAGCCAAAAGGAATTCCAGATTTCGTTGCCTGCAGAGCTCATTGACTGAATTATTACATTACAATTATTTGATTTATTAGAATTCCTTATACAACTAAAGCTACCCTCACTGCCTTGAGATTCATAGATCTTTCTGGAATTTTGTACCAACAGCATTCTTCCATAAAAGTTCTACACTTTTATTTATTACTTTATGGTGTAATATATTTGCCATTATATCAATTGACTATGTCTGGTGTTGTATAAATCCTTAACAAATATTTTTTGCGGGCAGAACAGCATGGAAATTTTTGTGTGTGTCTCACTTCCATGAAATACAACCAGAATAACACTAAACCATCCTGCACACCTAGAAAACTGGTCTGAGGAGTAACACAGCGATCTGCACAACCTGAACCACAGAATTCAGCAGGTACTCGGCACAGAGAGATGAACTGGGGGAGAGAGAAACTGCAGAGGGCAGGGAGCTGTTTTTGGGTGCAGAGAGAGGATGGAGATGGGGGTGGGGGGGAAGTGGGGGACAGAATATGGGAAAAGCAACCCCCCCAAAAGCAGCTGGAGAGAAAGTGGAAAAGTGGAAACAGCCGCAGGGACTGAACTAAAAAGGGAGAAGGGAGAAAGGAGAGGGTTTAAATTCCATTAAGACTATAAACAGGGAGAGCACAGAGGCTGCAACTCTGCAGCTCGATACCTGGTGGTGCTCTGGTGGGAAGGACGAGTCCCCAGGAGCAGAGTGGAGTCCGGATGTCTTCGGGCCACATGGGAAGAGCCGGTTCCCCTCCTGAGAGGACACCTGGTAGAGGGTGCGTGAGTCCCACAAAGGCAAGGCTCCAGCGGACCCGGGAGAAAAACCACATTCGCTGGTGCTGGAACAAGGTTGCTGGGGATGAAGCCTGGTTGCCGATGCGTGTTGTGACTTGCCTTAATCCCTGAAATGCTGCTGCTACGCGATCGCGTGAACTTTTTCTGAGGCAGGCTGGCACCTGGCTGCAGGCTCTGGGCATTGGCAGCAGCACGGTCCCGCGAACGTTCCTGGGTGCAGCCGGCACCCGGCCATTGCTCAGTGAGTCCTTCCCACAGAGAGGTGGAGCGGGTCAAAGCCGCAATTCTTCAGAAGTAAGGGGCCGGTAAGAACAGGCACATCTGAGATAAAACTCAGTACGGAGATTCTGCCTGGGGCTTGGTCACAGGCAGTGTAAAAACGGGGAGTGGACGGAGCCAAAGACAAAGGACAGGTGCACGATTGCTATTCGGGAAGAACACAGTTCTAATACTGGAGATTGGGTGGCTGAGGGACGCCATTTCCACTGCTTCCATGCATGCGCATGCGCATGCGCACTGATGAGCACGCAGCAATCCACCCCAGTAGGCTAGCAGCGCCATCTCGTGGAGAGCGGAGCTGTTACACTAAGCCCTGCCCAACTGGGCCAAGCTCGCTGTTCAAGAACACAAATCTCTCTGCCTGTTTAGTTTATGGACTATAAAGTGCTTCATAGTTGGACTTTTAGGGCCAAACGAAGTAATTTCAGTCGTATTTCAGTCTGTTTGCCGGTCCATCTATTCAATTTTCTTTCTTTTTTTTTCCTTTTTTCTCTTTTTTGTTTTTCTTTTTCTTGAATACAGGAAGAGAAAAAATTCACTTTTATTTTCAATTCTTATTAAAAATATTTTTCTTTTATTTTTCTTTTACTGTATTTTTTACTTTTGTGTAAATTTTTTCAAATTCTATTTTACTTCCATGATTTTATTTTATTCTACTTCAGTGTATTCAGTTTTTCAAATTTTCTGATTTCCTTTTTTTTTCTTTTTCTTTTTTTTCTCTAATCTATTAACCCCTTTCAACACCCAGACTAAAACACACTTAGGATCTAGCATCATTTATTCAATTTTTTTGTGTGTGTCTCCTTTTAATTTTTCAATTTTAATATTTTTTTAATTTTAATTTTTTAATTTTAATTCTTATCTCATTAATTCCTTTTCTCCCTTAAAACTAACAAAACAAAGGAATTTACTCCAAAAGAAAGAGAGGAATCTACCCCAAATAGAAAGAGAAACGACAGCCAGGGACTTAACCAACACAGATACAGGCAAGATGTCTGAACCAAAAGTTAGAATCACGATAACAAGAATACTAGCTGGTGTCAAAAATAGATTAGAATCCCTTTCTGCAGAGGTAAAAGAAGTAAAAGCTAGTCAGGATGAAATAAAAAATGCTATAACTGAGCAGCAATCTCAAATGTATGCCACGGTGGCAAAGATGGATGAGGTTGAACAATCAGCGATATAAAGGACAAACTTATGGAAAATAATGAAGAGGAAAAATAGAGGGATATCAAGGCAAAAGAGCATTATTTAGGAATTAGAGAAATCAGTGACTCATTAAAAAGGAACAACATCAGAATCATAGGGGTCACAGAAGAGGAAGAGAGAGAAATAGGGGTAGAAGGGTTATGGGAGCAAATCATAGTGGAAAACTTTCCTAACCTGGGGAAAGACACAGGCATCAAAATCCAAGAAGCACAGAGGATTCCCATTAGATTCAACAAAAACTAACCGCCAACAAGGCATATCATAGTCAAATTCACAAAATACTCAGGCAAGGAAAGAATCATGAAAGCAGCAAGGAAAAAAAAGTCCCTAATCTACAAGGAAAAACAGATCAGGTTTGCAGCAGATCTATCCACAGAAACTTGGCAGGCCAGAAAGGAGTGGCAGGATATACTCAATGTGCTCAATCAGAAAAATATGCAGCCGAGAATTCTTTATCCAGCAAGGCTGTCACTCAAAATAGAAGGAGAGATAAAAAGTTTCCCAGACAAACAAAAATTAAAGGAGTTTGTGACCACTAAACTAGCCCTGCAAGAAATTTTAAGGGGGACTCTCTGAGGGAAGAAAACATGAGAAAGAAAGAAAGAAAGAAAGGCCAAAAGCAACTGAGATGAGAAAGGACCAGAGAACACCACCAGAAATTCCAACCCTACAAGCAACATAATGGCAATAAATTCGTATCTTTCAGTACTCACGCTAAACATCAATGGACTCAATGCTCCAATCAAAAGACATAGGGTAACAGAATGGCTAAGAAAATAAGATCCATCTATATGCTGTTTACAAGAGACCCACTTTAGACCTAAAGACACCTTCATATTGAAAGTAAGGGGATGGAGAACCATCTATCATGCTAATGGTCAACAAAAAAAAAGCTGGAGTAGCCATATTTATATAAGACAATGTAGAGTTTAAAATAAAGACTATATCAAGAGATGAAGAAGGGAAGTATATCATAATTAAGGGGTCTATCCACCAAGAAGACCTAACAATTATAAATATTTATGCGCCAAATGTGAGAACACCCAAATATGTAAATCAATTAATCACAAACATAAAGAAACTCATTGGTAATAATACCATAATAGTAGGGGACTTCAACATCCCACTTACAGCAATGGACAGATCATCTAATAAAAAAATCAACAAGGAAATAACGGCTTTGAATGACACACTGGACCAGATGGTCTTAACAGATATATTCAGAACATTTCATCCTAAAGCAGCAGAATATACATTCTTCTCCAGTGCACATGGAACGTTCTCCAGAATAGACCACATACTGGGACACAAATCAGCCCTCAAACAAGTACAAAAAGATTTAGATCATACTGTGCATACTTTCAGACCACACCACTATGAAACTTGAAATCAACCACAAGAAAAAAATTTGGAAAGGTAACAAATACTTGGAGACTGAAGAACATCCTACTAAATAATGAATGGGCTGACCAAGAAGTTAAAGAGAAAATTAAAAAGTTCATGGAATCCAATGAAAATGATAACACCACAACCCAAAACCTCTGGGATGCAGGAAAGGTGGTCATAAGAGGAAAGTATATAACAATTCAGGCCTTCCTAAAGAAGGAAGAAAGATCTCACATACACAACCTAACTTTGCACCTTAAAGAGCTGGAAAAAGAACAGCAAATAAAACCCAAACCAGCAGAAGACAGGAAATAATAAAGATGAAAGCAGAAATTAATGCTAAGGAAACCAAAGAACAAAAACAAACAAACAAACAAACAAAAACAAACAAGCAAAAAACAGTAGAACAGATCAATGAAACCAGAAGCTGGTTCTTTGAAAGAATTAACAAAATTGATAAACCACTACCCAGTTTGATCAAAAAGAAAAAGGAACGGACCCAAATAAAGAAAATCAAGAATGAAAGAGGAGAGATCACCACCAACACAGCAGAAATGAAAACAATCATATGAGAATATCATGAGCAATTATACACCAATAAAATGAACAATCTGGAAGAAATGGACAAATTCCTCAAAACATATACACTACCAAAACTGAAACAGGAAGAAATCAAAAATTTGAACAGACCCATAACCAGTAAAGAAATCGAACTAGTAATCAAAAATCTCCTCAAAAACAAGAGTCCAGGGTCAGATGGCTTTCCAGGGAAATTCTAACAAACATTTAAGGAAGAGTAACACCTATACCCTTGAAGCTGTGCCAAAAAATAGAAATGGAAGGAAAACTTCCAAACTCTTCCTATGAAGCCGACATTACCTTGATTCCAAAACCAGACAGAGACCACACTAAAAAGGAGAACTATAGACCAATTTCCCTGGTGAACATGGATGCAAAAATCCTCAATAAGATATTAGCCAACCGGATCCAACAATACATTAAAAAAAATTATCCACCACTACCAAGTGGGATTTATACCTGGGATCCAGGACTGGTTCAATATGCACAAAACAATCAATGTGATTCAGCACACCAATAAAAGAAAGGACAAAAACCACATGATCCTCTCAATAGATGCAGAGAAAGCATTTGACAAAATAATTTCTTGATAAAAACCCTCAAGAAAGTAGGGATACGAGGATCAAACCACAAGATCATAAAAGCCATATATGAAAGACCCAACGCTAATATTATCCTCAAGGGGAAAAAACTGAGAGCTTTCCCCTAAGGTCAGAAACAAGACAGGGATGTCCACTCTCACCACTGTTATTCAACATAGTACTGGAAGGCTTAGCCTCTGCAATCAGACAACACAAAGAAATAAAAAGCATCCAAATTGGCCAGGAGGAGGTCAGACTTTCACTCTTCGCAGATGACATGATACTCTATACGGAAAACCCAAAAGATTCCACCAAAAAACTTCTAGAACTGATTCATGAATTCAGCAAAGTTGCAGGATATAAAATCAATGCACACAAATCGGTTGCATTCCTATACACCAACAATGAAGCAACAGAAAGAGAAATCAAGGAATCTATCCCATTTCCAATTGGAACAAAAATGATAAAATACCTAGGAATAAATTTAACCAAAGAGGTGAAAAATCTCTACACTGGTAACTATAGAAAGCTTATAAAAGAAATGGAAGAAGACACAAAAAAATGGAAAAATATTCCATGCGCCTGGATAGGAATAACAAATATTGTTAAAATGTCAATACTACCCAAAGTTATCTATATATTCAATGCAATTTCTATCAAAATAACACCGGAATTCTTCACAGAGCTGGAACAAATAATCCTAAAATTTGTATGGAACCAGAAAAGACCTCGAATAGCCAAAGCAATCTTGAAAAGAAAACCAAAGCGGGAGGCATCACAATCCCAGACTTCAAGCTATACTACAAAGCTGTAATCATCAAGACAGTATGGTACTGGCACAAGAACAGACACTCAGATCAATGGAACAGAATAGAGAACCCACAAATGGACCCACAAGCATATGGCCAACTAATCTTTGACAAAGCAGGAAAGAATATCCAAGAGAACAAAGACAGTCTCTTCAGCAAGTGTTGCTGGGAAAACTGGACAGCGACATGCAGAAGGATGAACCTAGACCACTTTATTACACCCTACACAAAAAGAAACTCAAAATGGATGAAAGACCTAATTGTAAGACAAGAAGCCATCAAAATCCTTGAGGAGAAAGCAGACAAAAACCTCTTTGATCTTGGCTGCTGCAACTTCTTACTCAGCACATCTCCAGAGGCAGGGAAACAAAAGCAAAATGAACTATTGGGACCTCATCAAAATACAAACTTCTGCACAGCAAAAGAAGTAATCAGCAAAACTAAAAGGCAACCCACGGAATGGGAGAAGATATTTGCAAATAACATATCAGATAAAGGGTTAGTATCCAAAATCTACAAAGAACTTCTCAAACTCAATGCCCATAAAATAAATAATCCAGTGAAGAAATGGGCAAAAGACATGAATAGATACCTCTCCAAAGAAGACATCCAGATGGGCAACCAACCAATGAAAAAATGCTCCACATCACTCATCATCAGGGAAATACAAATCGAAACCACAATGAGATACCACCTCACCCCTGTCAGAATGGCTAATATTAACAATTCAGGCAACAACAGATATTGGCGAAGATGTGGAGAAAGAGGATCTCTTTTACATTGTTGGTGGCAATGCAAGCTGGTGCAGCCACTCTGGAAAACAGTATGGAGGGTCCTCAAAAAATTAAAAATAGAACTACCCTATGACCCAGCAATTGCACCACTAGGTATTTATTCAAGGGATACAGGTATGCTATTTCGAAGGGACACATGCACCCCAATGTTTATAGCAGCACTATCAACAATAGCCAAAGTCTGGAAAGAGCCCACATGTCCATCAATGGATGAATGGATAAAGAAGTTGTGTTCGTTGGAACCAGAGGGTATTATGCTAAGCAAAATTAGTCAGAGAAAGACAAATATCATATGACTTCGTTCATCTGAGGACTTTAAGACATAGAACAGATGAACACAAGGGAAAGGAAACAAAAGTAATATAAAAACAGGGAGGGGGACAAAACAGAAGAGACTCATAAATATGGAGAACAAACTGAGGGTTACTGGAGGGGTTGTGTGAGGGGGGATGCTCTATGTGGGTAAGGGGCATTAAAGAATCTACTCCTGAAATCATTGTTGTGCTATATGCTAATTAATTTGGATGTAAATTAAAAAAATAAAAATTAAAAAATATATACATATTTTGCTCTTCTGTTTTCAGTGTTGTTCAGGTTTCAGATACGTTTAGTGGGTCATGTAGTATTTTGCAACATATAAAATCTTTCTTTTAAAATTTAACGATGTCACAGAATTCCAAATTTGTTTAAAATAAAAGATCATTTGATAGCACATGACCTTTCAGAAAAGAAATCTAAGTCCCCAAATAGAAATATTTTACTTCAGGGAATTTCTATTTGTGCTAAAACTAGTATTCTCCAATCAGAACACTCAATTTTTAGCCAATAGCAGTTTTAAATTGTCCAAAAAATCATGCAGCATTCTTTTCCTAATACTGAGTTTTAATTTTAGCCCAGTTAATAGTGTTGAAATGTTTCTGCGGAATCATAAGGACAGTATTACTCATGAATTCCTTTATTCCTCTCTCACTTATTTCTTTACATTTTTCCAACAAATACTATTGTGTCAAACATAGAATAGCATAGTAAAAACCACTTATTCTATCATGAAACACTTATTTGTATCTCTACGGAAGTTAGTACCAGACTTTATATTGTTCAACTGCAAATGAGTAGCATCCCTCACCCTGCACCCCACCCGGTGTCACTGTACTAGCAATGTTGTCAGCACATGACACACACTCTTGATCAAGACCTTCAGGGCAGTTTCATCCACATTGTAGCTGACACTACTCAGCTGCAGACATGAACAACCAAGGCGTGACTTATGCGGAACTCCATCATGCTAAGGGCTCAAAAAGACAGCAAGTGCAACCTAAGGGCACGAAAAGTTCCATTTCAGTAACTGAGGAGGAGATAGCCTATGCAGAATTAAATCTTCAAAATGCCTCTCGGGCCCTTCAAGGGAATGGCAAGAAGTCTCCCTGCAAAGGTAAAACATTTAATACACACACAGTATACCTGTTCTAGAATGTGCAGTTGGGGTACAGGGGTGTAGGGAGTGAGTAGGGAATGATCTCGCATATTTTTCATTTGTGAGAATCCGAACTTAAATTTGGAATACGGTACTGTAATTAAAATCTGAGAACTAACTTTGTTCAGGCATTGTTGTAATTTGTAGTCTTTACCAACATGTCATGGAGTAGTATATTTACTGTAAATGCAAGGGTATATTCTGAGAGAAGATTACAATAGCAGATACGGGTTTGGAGTCCACGTTTTTATGTGGGATTCCATGTGCATCCTTGGTTCTGTTTGTAAATTTTCTAAATGATTATTTCTGTACATCCTTTCTCAGTGTTTTCATTTCTCTTTCTACTATTTATCATCATGTCCAGAGAAGCTCATTGCTGGGATCCTGGGAATCATCTGTCTTGTCTTGATGTCCACTGTGGTAATACTAGCTGTTAATCCCGGTCAGTAAGTGTTTAAATGACGAAAGGGAGTATTTCACTTTAGTGGTCCTCAGTCGCTCGAAATATTTCATAACATTATGGAATTTTATTCTCTTAATGCATATAAGCTCTAACTTGGAATGATTATTCTGAAACTGCCAAAGGTAGAAATAACAACAATTGTCGATAGTATTACATATTTATTCTCATAACTCGGATTTCATAACCCAAAGACAAGGTATAGGAAACAGACCTTATGGAGAAACACAAATTAATTCTTGAGATTGGTTACCAAATACTGTAAGAGGTGGTGCAGTTTGATTCTTTTAGGCTTTTGAAATGTCTTCCCCCGTTATTCACTTTTTACTGGTAAAAGTAATTTTATTACAGTTTTCGAATTCTAAACCATACACCAAATTTCAAACTAAGAGACTCAGTCATTATGATTTGTTTAGTTTAACATGAAGTTTTTATGAGGATTACTTTAATTGTTCTAGGTACTGACACACCGGAGCAGAATAATTCTTCCCTGGAAACAAGGATCCAGAAAGGTACAACATCATTTTCAAAATTCTGTTATTAGTATAGTTTCTATTTTGTCTCCATCTGAGGCTAGGCAAAGAAGTCAATCGAGTCTATTTGGGTGAAAATCAATTAGAAGTTCACATCTAAACTTTCTGAAATAATGATTGTCAGAGAATATTACTTCTTCTGTAACAATGTGAAGAAATGCTCATTTAAAATCACCATACCCATTGTTACCAATCACCTCAAACTTCCTCTTGCTATAACATGATAAGAGTCAAATCATTTTACTCTCCATAAAACTGATTTTGTTCAGTGACTCTCAGGACATGTAGAGATGGATATTTTTGTGTGTTTGCTTTATATGGGCACATAAATTAGGATGAGAACCTGACCATTCTCTGTGAGTGTGTGTGAGCCTATTTTATTTATACCATCCTGGGAGGATGCGTAGATATGTTATGTATACATATGTACATACCCATGCAAAAATTTGAATTTTGTAATATTCAAAATTTCTGATAATATCTCATAATCTTCTTCTAGCACATCACTGTGGTCGTTGTCCAGAAGAGTGGGTTACGTATTGCAACAATTGCTATTACATCAGCACTGAAAAAAAACCGTGGAATGAGAGTTTGATGTCCTGTGCTTCTAAAAACTCTAACCTGCTCTCCGTAGATAATGAAGAGGATGTGGTAAGATTTCAAATGCTTCCAGAGTTTATTAAAAGCTTATCAGTTAATATTATATTTGTAGAGCTCATCCATATTTTTGTAAATATTTGTAGTTTATTTGTTTTGAAGTCTGTTTATAGTTTGGGTATGATATTTTATGTATATTTTTATATCGTTACTGCACATTTAATAATTTCCAGTTCTTGCTTTTCATAGAAAACCATGTTTCTATAAATGCCCTTCAGCATGAAATAAACTTTACTATTTAATTTTGACGCATCAAGGAAAGTAAGTACATGATTGCACAAATTGAACACAAACTAGTTAGAACCACGCGATTACAAGTCAGATCATGAGGTAGAAGTTTAGGGCCTTTATTAGCCCTACCCATTTACATTATGAAGTATCTTTGCTTAATTTTGGACTTTTTCTCAATGGAATCATGCAGTATGCATTTTTATGTGTGTCTCCCTTCGCTCTCATATGACATTTGTAAGGCACTTATATTATTGCATTTGCCTATAGTTTGTGAATTTTCACTGCTGTCTTCTATGAATATGACATTTTATTTTTTTTTTTAAACGTTTATTTATTTTTGAGACAGAGCGTGAATGGGGGAGGGGCAGAGAGAGGGAGACACAGAATCGGAAGCAGGCTCCAGGCTCTGAGCCATCAGCCCAGAGCCCGACGCGGGGCTCGAACTCACAGACTATGAGATCGTGACCTGAGCCGAAGTCATACGCTTAACCGACTGAGCCACCCAGGCGCCCCAGAATATGACATTTTAAAATTTATTTTCACAAATTTAGTTCCCTTTTAGTATGTGGATATTATGAATAACTTTTTATGGAAAGCTTTCTCCATGGCTTTTTTTCACATATTGTGCTGTATTTATAATAACTTATATATGATGCATAACTATATAGTATATGATATATTGCATTTGCTTATAAATATTACACTTATCATAAGAAAATACAAATCTAGAAGTATAAGATAATTGTCCTTATGGGTATTTATAATACATTTTCTTCTAAGCATTAGAATGAAATTACACAGTTACGTGTATATTTCAATTTATCACCTTATTCCAACATTTTTCTAATGTATTGCATAAACACACCGTGTACAAAATAACCCCTTAATCTCACATTCACTAGTGAAAAATTAATGTAATAATTTCTGATGATTATATAACAGTGCCATTTCCTGTGAGAATGCTTGAGTGTATCTCTTGCCCATTTCTCCCGGACAGTGTCACTTTTCCCTTCTTAGAAGTCCTCGTCCAATTTTAGACATGAGCTCTTTTTTGAGTTTGTAAGACACGAATAGATTTTGGATGCTGTGACTATCATTTTTACCCTCACATTGGAGGTTTTAATGACGCAAATGCATTAATGATACTATAGTCCAATTTATCATTTTGAATGGTGGTGATTATTTTGGACCTACTTCAGAAGTTAGTCAATGTTCAGGACTATCCTGTCCTATGTTACTTTCTAAGATTTAACTTTTCTCTTCATGTCTTTATTTTTTTTACTCTTAATTAAGGTTTATGACCTACTGGAGCTTTCTTTTTGGTGATGCTGTGTTTGTCATGCTGTAAGAAAAAGATTATACTTTTCTACATCATGACCTAATTGATGGAGCATAATTTGTAGCAGAGTGGGTCTTTTCTTCATAAATAACTTTATATATGTACTTATGTGCTTTAATCTGCTTTATATAAATAATGTAGATATCAAACATCTTTATATAGGTGATTACATTTTCAGAGATCATAGTCTACGCAGTCTATCACAACCCACAGCAGTTTGAGTAAAATGTAGAGCCTCACTTTCCTTTATGGCCCCTAATGTTGTCCCATTCATAATATAATTGTCGTAAATATTTCTCTACTAAAATTGAGAATCAAACTGATTTTATAATTTTGCTGCAACTGATAATTTTCCCTCAAATATGAAACAATTTTCGAAAGCACGAGAGGTGAAGGAAGTCCATTAGAACCAGTATTCTTTTTATTTTCTTTTGTTCTTTCATCCTGAGATTCGCTGATTCCTTTTGTTATCAGCAAGCTGCTAAAGGAAATTATTTTCCGAGTGGGTCCGGTGGTGACACATTTTTTTTTAAGCTTGCTTATTTCGAGAGAGACAGAGATAGCACGATTTGGGGGAGAGGGTGGAGAGAGAGAGAGAGACAGACAGACAGACAGACAGAGAGAAAGGGAGAGAATCTCAAGCCAGGCTCCACACTACCAGCACAGAACCAAGTGCAGGGTTTGAACTCACAAAACTGTGAGGTCAGAACGTGAGCAGAAACCCAAGAGTGGTACACTTAACTGACTTGAGCCACCCAGAGGCCCCTGGTGACAAATGTTCTTAGTTTTCCTTCACCGGACAATGTGTTGATTTCCCCTGCATGCCTGGGTGGTATTTCTGTGGGTTAGTCAATTGGTTTTGGTTGGAATTTGCAGTTAGTGTCGAAAACTTTTGCCACTCCGGCATGCCCTTTTTCTGTTACTTTGACCGGAGAGAAAAAAACGTTTTGGGGACTTCCTTTGCTTTTTAAAAAGGTGTATTTACTGTGGAGAGAGAGGGAGAGACAGCAAAAGCAGGGGAGGGGCCGAGAGAGAGGGAGACCCAGAATCCGAAGCGGGCTCCGGGCTCCGAGGCGGCGGCCCAGAGCCCGACGCGGGGCTCGGACTCCCGGACCGCGAGATCGCGACCGGAGCTGAAGTCGGACACTCAACCGACTGCGCCACCCAGGCGCCCCCAGCTGGTGGTTTTGATTTGCACTTCCCTGATGATTAGTGACCTTGCGCACCTTACCTGTATCTGCTTGCCATTTGTATGTCTTTCAAAAAATATCTACTCAAGTCCTTCGCCCATTCTTTGAATTGGATTGTGTTCTTTGCTTTTATTACATGGTAAGAGTTCTTTATATAAATGGATATCATTCCCTTATCTGATATTTGTTTGCAGATATTTTCTTCTGCTCTCTACATTGTTCTTTCACTTGCTTGGTTCTTTCCTTGCTGAAAAGATGCTCTTTGGCTTAATGCAGTCCCACTTTTCTTATTTTAGTTTTTGTTGCCTGTGGTTTCGGTATCCAAGAAACCATCGTCTACACCAATGTCAAGGGTATTGTTCCTTTCGCCTCTACCAGTGATTCTATATGTTTATGTGTTTCAATGTTTCTAATTTTCCTCTCTCTGTTTCAGCTTCAAGAATTCCCTTTAGCATTTCAGTTAGGCAGGTCAAATACTTAAAACTGGTTCTGACACATGGTGGTCTAGAGACCACCACGAGAGTCATGGTGCTGCTGTCCTCCGCCATCCGGGGCAAGCTGAACCATTGACACACCGTCCTGTGACAGGCTGGGAAAGCTTTTATCTCTTCTTCGTTTTCGAATGACAGCTTTGCTGAGTAATGCATTCTTGGTTGGCTGTTTTTTTCCCCCTTTGACCGCCTTAAAAATATCATCCCACTCGGGGCGCCTGGGTGGCGCAGTCGGTTGAGCGTCCGACTTCAGCCAGGTCACGATCTCGCGGTCCGTGAGTTCGAGCCCCGCGTCGGGCTCTGGGCTGATGGCTCAGAGCCTGGAGCCTGTTTCCGATTCTGTGTCTCCCTCTCTCTCTGCCCCTCCCCCGTTCATGCTCTGTCTCTCTCTGTCCCAAAAATAAATAAACGTTGAAAAAAAAATAAAAAATTTAAAAAAAAATATCATCCCACTCCCTCCTGCCTTATGTTTGGGAAGAAGATCTTGTCGAGATGATCTTTCTGGTATCAGGTACTGCATGCTGGCCTCAGAGCCCTCAGAGCAGTACTGGAACTGTCATCCAAGGTCAGGCACAGATAGAACTACCATCGCCACAAGGTCTCAGTGCACAGGTCCACTTACTGTGGCTGTGGCACTGGGGTCTAAGGTGGAGACACTTGCAGATATGCCACGGAAACTGTACCTGGGTCTCAGGGGCTCATCGCTCTGACTCTGGTTGACAGAAGCTATGTAGCGGTGACCACGGAACTTAGGATGACAAGCCCTAGCAAGGATGGGTCAGAGGCTGGAGTTGCCATGGGTGATGTCATGTTTTCAAACAATAGCAACCTCGTGTTAGCAATGGCAGTCCAGAATCTAGGCATCGAGTGGGGATGGGGTTCAGAGCAGCAGGAGGACCCTTTACATGAAGATACAGAGTCATGACATGGAACACTATGGGTAGAATTCAGGACAGCAGCAACTTGCACCTAGAGTGGCAGCTAAAGCATTCTTAGGAGCTGTGGGCAGTGTTCAGGGCAGCAGAGTCTGCCCTGATAATGTTGAGACAGATCCCCAACCTGGGACCAGGAGAGGGCAAAAATCAGACCAGCTCTAGTCTTGTATAAGGGAGGCGCTGTGGCACCCAGTCCCTAAAAGCAGCGGTTGGCGTCCCCGAAGGCAAGTCTGACCAGCAACAGACCCAGGCTCTGGGAGGAGATACAGAGAGAGCACGCTGGGCTGCTCCAACTAGTGGGATCAGGATCAGTATCGGTGGGACACCTCTGTTGCAAAAGCTGCAGGTGTCCACATCGTTGAAGATTATTGGGTTCTCCTGCTCCTCTTCTCTCCATGAGGTGACTCCCCCTAAGGGGGTTCCTCCAGGTGCCAAGTGGCTCTCAGCTGCAGGGTTGGGGGATGCAGGTAAAATGCTTCCTTTACGTTCTATGGGACCATCCTGGATTTTTGAATTACACCTGGTGTGTGCTGCTTCTCTGTGGTCTAGATTGTTCCCTGAGCAGTTCTCAGTTTGGAGTTGTATAATTATTGTTCTTATTGCTTTTATTGGGATTTGCTCATCTTCTATCTTGCTGATAGCACTCTTTACGCATATATCATTAGCTGATCGCCATCTACTTCAAATTAATTCTAATTTCCATTAAAATATGTTATATTAACACGAATATAGCTCCTTTTCCCCCTCCTAAGTATTACAGGTATTCCTCAGCTGTTCAAAAATTTGCATTATGCCTGCGGCACCTGCGTGGCTCAGTTGGTTAAGCGTCCAACTCTTGATTTTGGCTCAGGTTGTGATCACATGGTCCATGAGATATGAAGCCTTGAGTCCAGCTCTGCCCTGACAGTGGGTAGCCTGCTTGGGATATTCTCTCTCCCTCTCTCTGTGCCCCCTCCCCCCATGCTCTTAATAAAATAACAAACACACTTTTAGGAAAATTTGCCTTACGTCAGTTTGCTTTTGTGAAAGACCTACGTTAGTACCAGTTTTTGCTGAACAACAGAATCTGAAGGGGATTAACGTATTTAGGAGAAAAGGTGAAAAGCAAAAATTGTGCTCGCTGCTAGTTTTACTGTTAGAGGCAGCTCACACCCTCCAAGCAGCAAGATTGGCCCTGTCAATTTCATTCCTCAGAAACTATACTCAGCATCTGAGTTCAGTACCAAGCATAGCTTTCAATTGTGTTTTTGAGCATCTGTGTTCAATTTATTTTTCATATCCATTCGCAAGGTGTGTCTTATATCAGAAAAACGTAAGGGAAGTTATTTGGGGGTTATTTATTTTGGTGGGGAATGTTTTGGGGATCAGGGAATATTCAACAATTTTTCCACGTGAATTAATGTTATTTACTTCTTTAGTGTCCACCATTTCGGCTTAGGAACATTTTCATAGGGACGCTCAACTTTCAGAGAGAGCCAGAAACCTGTTCTTACAAGGTTGTACTGAAGCCAGCTACCTTCAGATTCCAAACACTGATTTCCCACTGGGGACTTGAAATGACGCACTCTTGGTGACTTCGCGCCACAGAAATTAACAAATGCTAAAAAAATAACGTACGTGGTATAGATCCCACCGTACAGTGTTATAATGATTGCTTTAAATAATCTCATCTTTTGAAGCAATTCAGAGAGGAAAACATACACACAGAGTTTAAAATATACAAATATATTTACCATTTCTGCCGATCATATTCCGTCTTGTAGATATGCATTACCAACTGGCATCATTTCCTTGTAGCTTAAAGAACGTTTTTAGAGGGCAGGTATACTAAGAGGAAATTGTCTTAGATTTTGTGTTCGTTGTGGGGTCTTTATGCAACTTCTTTTTTGAAAATTTGTTTTGTGAATTTATAATTCTTGTTTGACAAGTGTTTTTATTTTGTTTTGTTTTGGGTTTGTGTGTGTGTGTGTGTGTAGGGAGTTGGTTTGTTTCTTGCTTTTTTTTTTCCAGGACTTTCAGCTCTGAATTTGACCTTCCCTGTCTTTTATTCTTTATTGTTTCTGGTAAGAACTCATCTATTAATCATATCGTTATTTTACTAAATGTAATGAGTAGTTTTTTTTTTCTTGCTTCTGTCAAGATCACCTCCTTTCTTTTGTTTGCCTTTTTATTTTATTTTTGTTTAAGTTGTGGCAAAAAAAAAAATGCACATAACGTAAAACTGACCACATTATCCATGTTAACAAAACTGGACTGTTTTCTTGGAGCAGTTTTAGGCTCACAGCAAAACTCAGACAAAGCACAGAGATTTTCTGTATTCCTCTACTATCTATGTGTCTGTGCACCAGTAATGCAGAGACTTTCTCACTTTCAGCATCCCTCAGTGGGGTGGTTCGTTTGCTTCAATTGATACACCTATCTTGACACATCTTTGTCACCCAAAGACCATAGTTTACTTTAAGGTGTACTCCTGATGTTGTGCATTTTATGAGTTTGGAGAAATATATAATGATGTGTATCAACCATTATGGAGTTATACAGAATAGTTTCACTGCCTTCAAAGTCCTCTATGCTCTACCTATCCAAACTTCCTTCCCCCAAACCCTGTCAACCACTGATCTATTTATGGTCCCTGTAGTTTTGTTTCTTCCGTATTTTCACACAGTGGGAATCACACGCTATTTCACATCTTACATTGCATTTAACTAGATCATGCATCTTAAGCAACTCTAAGCACCCATGCTAGGAGCACTAACTATATCTAGAACTTCTACCTTGTAAAACTGGGACTCTATACTCATTTAAACAATAATTACCTTCTCCACTTTCCCTTCAACCGTTAGCAATCGCCATTCTACTCACTGTTTCTACTAATCTGACTACTTTAGACGCTTCATGTAATTGGAATCATACACTTTTTTTTTTTCTTTTTTGCGTTTGTGTGACTGGCTTGTTTCACTTAGCATAATGTCCTGGAGTTTCATCCATATTATAGAATTGGTTAGATTTCCTTCTTTTTTAAGGCTGGATAAATACATTGTTATGTGTATTGCACATTGCACATTATGTGTTATGTGTATTGCACATTGCACGTTTTCTTGATCCATCCATCCATCAGTAGACATTTGGACTGCTTCTACTACTTGGCTTTTGTGAATAATGCTTCAGTGAGGATGGATGTACACATCTCTTTGAGGTCTTGCTTTCAATTCCTTTAGATATTTTGCAACATGTGGGATGATTGCAACATGATTCAGTTGGTAATTGTATTTTTAATTTCTTGGAGAGGCTCCATACTCTCCTTCATAACAGCTGACCAATTTATGTTCCCAACAACAGTATGCAAGGCTCCTCTTTTTCACCTTCTCACCAAAACTTTTTTGATTCTACCCAGCCTAATGAGAATGAGGTGCTATCTCATCGTGGTTTTGATTTGCATTTCTCAGATTATTAGTGCTATTGAGCATCTTTTCATATGCTTTTTGACCATTTGTATATTTTCTTTGGAGATAAATCTATTCAATTTCTTTGCTCATTTTTTTAACTGTGTGGTTTGGTTTTTGTTGTTGTTACTGACTTGTAAGTTTCCTTATATATTTTGGAAATGAATCCCTTGTTTGATGTATGATTTGCAAGTTGTTTTTGCCACTACTCATTCTGTTGATCACGCCCTCTGACGCATAGAAATGTTTTAGTTTGATGTAGCCTGTTTCTCTACAACGGACTTTTCCTTTGTAGTCTATGGTTTGGGTGGCATACCCGAGAAATCATTGCCAAACACAATGTTGTTTACTTTCCCCCCAGGTTTTCTTCATGCATTTACATAGTTTTACATTTATGTTTAGGTCCTTAGTCCTTTTTGAGTTAACTTTAGTATATGGTGGAAATGTAAGCAGCCAACTTCATTCTTTTACATGTGGATAGCCAGGTTCCCACACCATTTGTGACAGATACTGTTCTTTCCCTTCTGAATGGTCTTGGCACCCTTAAAAAAATGATGAGCTGAATATACATGGGTTTGTGTCTGAATATATCTTTAAATTATTGTTTCCATGGGAGATTCAGGGCCCGGGGCTTCCTATTCCTTCCTCTTGCTGATGATATCCCACTTCAGTCTGAAATTGTGTGTAGGGCAGATATGGATTCTGTGGTACATGATGTGGTCCGAGGCTGATTGAGGTGGAAAATATGTCACCCGTTCCCTGATTTTCACACTGACTTAAAACACATCTTAATCCACCCTGTTACCGCAAGATTATTTCTTGGTCTAGGTTTGCAAGTGTCCCTCGGTCATTTCATTATGTCATGAGATGTGGATTTGTATGCGTTCATGCTATTAGCAGTTTGCTAAGCCTCTGGTGTCCACAAATATTTATTAAC
The DNA here is from genome assembly GCF_014898765.1 of Herpailurus yagouaroundi. Lineage (NCBI taxonomy): Eukaryota > Metazoa > Chordata > Mammalia > Carnivora > Felidae > Herpailurus > Herpailurus yagouaroundi. The sequence continues at coordinate 37,175,259 of NW_024412407.1, forward strand.
TATATCTAATAAGTTGTTCATTCATTGTGATTTACGGATGTTGTTCTTTTTTTTTTTTTTCTGCCTCTGTTGTTCTTATCAGATTCTACTTAGACCTAAGTTGGTTTTCCTGATCCTGTTTTGAAGGTTTTGAACCCTGTTAAATTTTCTCTTTTTTTTCTCTCTCATCCTATGGGATGAATAAATTCTGTCACTGTAACCACCGTCTCATCAGTTTTGTCTACAGCATCTCCAATTTTCTGCAGAGAAAATTTAGTGAATTTTTCACTTCAGGTATGAATTTATACACTCAAAACGTCTCTGTGGTTTATTCATATAGTTTTATTTCACTGTTGGTATCACTGACTTGTTCTGTTGCTGCCATCACATTGTTCATTTAATTATTTGAAGTAACTTTTCATTATAATTTACATATATTTATGAATATTATTTGAAAATACTTTCTTCTGATAAATGTAACGTCTTATCCTATTAGAGGTTTCCAATGGCCTATGAATTCTCTTACTATGGAAGACATTTTCCAACTTCTTTTTATGTGTTCTGATTTTTCAAGTAGACATTCTTTGAAATATACTTTAGCAAACATACATTCTATTTTTTTTAGATTTATTATTTTTATAATTTGCATAAACGTTACTGCAGAATCTTCTCTTCTAAAGTCTGCCTGCTGATATTTTTGTTCAGGTTTTCCAGATTCTTTTTGTTGATTTTTATTTTTCAGCCTATCTTCCTAGGGATTGCCCTTATAATTTTGTAGCTTAGATGTCAAATACCAATTTTTTTATTTTTTAATTTTTTTTCAATATATGAAGTTTATTGTCAAATTGGTTTCCATACAACACCCAGTGCTCATCCCAAAGGGTGCCCTCCTCAATACCCATCATCCACCCTCCCCTCCTTCCCACCCACATCAACCCTCAGTTTGTTCTCAGTTTTTAAGAGTCTCTTATGCTTTGGCTCTCTCCCACTCTAACCTCTTTTTTTTTCCCCCTTCTCCTCCCCATGGGTTCCTGTTAAGTTTCTCAGGATCCACATAAGAGTGAAAACATATGGTATCTCTCTTTCTCTGTATGGCTTATTTCACTTAGCATAACACTGTCCAGTTCCATCCATGTTGCTACAAAGGACCATATTTCATTCTTTCTCATTGCCATGTAGAACTCCATTGTGTATATAAACCACAATTTCTTTATCCACTCATCAGTTGATGGACATTTAGGCTCTTTCCATAATTTGGCTATTGTTGAGAGTGCTGCTATAAACGTTGGGGTACAAGTGCCCCTATGCATCAATACTCCTGTATCCCTTGGGTAGATTCCTAGCAGTGCTACTGCTGGGTCATAGGGTAGCTCTAGTGTTAATTTTTTAAGGAACCTCCACACTGTTCTCCAGAGTGGCTGCACCAGTTTGCATTCCCACCAACAGTGTAAGAGGGTTCCCATTTCTCCACATCCTCTCCAGCATCTATAGTCTCCTGATTTGTTCATTTTGGCCACTCTGACTGGCATGAGGTGATATCTGAGTGTAAATACCAATTTTTTTTAAAGACCGCATTCCCCAATGTTTATAGCAGCTCTACAACAATAGCCAAATTATGGAAAGAGGCTGAATGTCCATCAACTGATGAGTGGATAAAGAATATGTGGTTTATATATACAATGGAACACTAGTCGGCAATGAAAAAGAGTGAAATCCTGCCATTTGTAACAATGTCAATGGAACTGGAGGGTATTATGCTAAGTGAAATAAGTCAGGCAGAGAAAGACAGATATCATATGTTTTTCACTTATCTGTGGAATTTGAGAAACTTAACAGAAGACCATGGGGGATGAGAAAGGGAAAAAAGTTGTTACAAACAGAGAGAGAGACAAACCATAAGACAGTCTTAAATACAGAGAACAAACTGAAGGTTGATGGACGGGTGTGGGGTAGCAGGCAAAATGGGTGATGGACATCGAGGAGGGCACTTGTTGGGATGAGCACCGGGTATTGTATGTAAGTGATGAATAATGGGAATCTACTCCCCAAACTAAGAACACACTGTATACACTGTATGTTAGCCAACCTGACAATAAATTATATTTAAAAAATAATAAATAATAAAAAACAAACAAAAGACTGCATTCAAATACTGCAAATCAGGAGGATTCCCCCCTCTGCCATGTGATGTGTGTGCATGTGTGTGTGTTTGTGCACATGTGTGAATGTGGGAGGGGACAGCTCATAACTTTACTATGAGTTCTCAAGTCTCTTTCTGTTCTTACTTTCTCCTGAGTTCGTCTTGGCCTCCTCTCCATGTGTGCATATTCTTTTCCATCAGCCAAGAGTGTGTTTTACAGAACTACCTTCCCATTATATTTATGGGGGGGGGGTCACAGAGCTTGACACAAAGACCAAAACCTCTGACTAGTAAGAGTATGGGTTTTCTTCAACATTACCTAGTGAAATCAGCACTTGGAGCTGAAAATCAATAGGCTAGTTTGCCCCCAACCCCACCGCTAATCAAGTCTGCCCCTGTGGCACCAATACCATTGTTTTTTTTGCAGCTTCTCGAACTGTAAAAACTGTGATTCTTCTTGATCGCTGAGCTAGGGTCAACAGGTGGGGAGGCATGGGAGCATCCCAGGCAAGAAAATGACAAATGTGCTGCTTCCTACTTGAATCTCTAGGATTTTTTCCAATGTGAATATGTCACAAATTATCATTAACCTTTCGTCAATAATCAGAACCCCAAAATTATGACCTTCGTCAGCATGTCCTCCTCACTTAATCCTGCTAAGAGACTTTTATAATGTGTCCAGTGCATAACATTATATTATAATTTGAAAGATTTTATAAAGTAGGAAAGAATTAACTTTATTTGGTACTACAAAATCCAAATGAATACAAGAGCTTTTCTAATAAAATTTATTTTCTCATAGTATTTGTTGAATTTATTCATTCCTACTTCATGGATTAGAGGTTGCCACAGAAGCAATAAAAATTCATCTGTGTGGTCAAGAGGCTCAACTGTCTCTTCCAAAGTGTAAGTTTCCTAAGAACTTTTTTTTTTATGCCTTCGAGGAATTAATCTTAGAAAGAAAACCAGCAATATGTGGACAATTTTATAGACACAATTGTTGAAGTGTTTCCATATAAAAATGATAGGGGAAATATTTGCATTTCGATGCATAACTATTAATCAAAATAGTTTATCCATCAAAAGATTATTGTATATATTGCTAAGATTAATGCAATATAATTCTCTGTATTTCAGGTTGCCAGTATCTTCAGAGAGTGACCAGAATTGTCCATATTTCAATTTTAAATTAAAGAAGAGCTATTTTGAATCCTGCTTAATCACAAGACCATATGTTTGTAAGCACTAGGCATTTTAGTTACCTCATTTTGGTATAACGCTATCTCACCATCTATATAGAGCATATCTCACATTTCCTCATACGCCATCCAATTATTTTCTCAGAATACTTTTAAGATATTCTTTGTTTGACCAATATTAGGTTCACAACAAAACTCAGAGGAAGGTACAGAGGTTTCCTACATTGTCTCTGCCTGTACACATGCATGGCCTCTCCCATTATCAAGGTCACTCACTAGAACGGTCCATTTGTTACCAAGGATGAATCCACAGTGATGCATCATAATCACTCAAGTCCAAAGTGTACCTGAAGATTCACCCTTGGTGTTCTTCAATCTTTAGTTACATTAATGTAAAAAATATGTTCTCAAGGTACATAATATATATTCCTTAAGCTTTTGCTTTTTATTAAAATAAATTATAAATTCCAAATCATAATATCAAGCACTGTTACTGTAAAGCTCTCAATAAAGTAAACAATTCTAATCATATTTCCAAATTAATTGATTTGTCCTAGCCCTTAAAGGGGCTGCAAAGGAGGGTTGAACAATGCAGAGTGGCAAGGTTATCAGTCAGAATTCAATCAAGAGACAGAAACCAAAGGAAGTTTGATGTATACAAGTATTCTCTATTTGTAAGGGAAAGCCTACTAAGAGAAAAGACTACTAAGATGAAAAAAATTTATAAGAATAACTTAGAGTGAGGGGTGCCTGTCTCAATTGGTTGAGCCTCCAACCAATTGGCTCAATTGGTTGAGCCTCCAACTTCAGCTCAGGTCATGATCTCACAGTTCGTGGGTTCGAGCCCCATGTCGGGTTCTGTGCTGGTCGCTCAGAGCCTGGAGCCTGCTTCAGATTCTGTGTCCCCCTCTCTCTCTCTCTATCCCTCCCTGCTGGCTCTCTGTCTGTGTCTCACTCAAAAATAAATAAACAGTAAAAAGAATTTTAAATAAAAGAATATGTCAGAGTTAAAGGAGAGTACCGAAAGGAGCGATCACTGGGAAGCCAGGCTTACTCTCCGATGACAGGATTTAGATGTCACTAAAGACATTGTTGCTACACACAGCTTCATGGCAGACATGCTTCCTGGATTGGCGTGGGACAGAGCAGCTCCACAGTCCACTGGTGAGGATAGATCTCAGGCTGTGACCGGCAGGCAAGAAGAACCCACACCAGAGTGTTAGGAGGCACAGAGCTGAGGGCAGGAAACTGATGGACAGGCCACCAAAACTTCTTCCAGGCTGAATACACAGGACTTCCTGCAAGCATATGGCTGGCAACCAAGCCACGGTGGCCAAAGGAGGGAAAACACCATGAAACCAGGAAGAAGATGTCTTTCTGCTGCACCGACTCTCCATTGTCTTTTACCGACAAAAGTCAACATCGTGTGAGATGACGAGGGCGAGAAGTTTACAGGATGTAACTCCATTATCGGAGAACGGAACATGGAGGGTAGATTTGGAGCTGAGAGTACTAAATTGTTAATGGGCACTCAGGGTTATCATGCAACTACCACAGGGTTGCTGTCTAAGAGCCATTCAGATCTGCCCACTTCCTCGGAGAATGGAACCAAGCTGTACCTTCTGAATCCGTTTTAGTGCAGCGTTTTTAGTGATTAGTTTCATTTTTTGGTAAAGATTGGTATCTTCATCGGCTAATAACCGGTGTCCTTCGACATTCACACACGTTTTCACACACGTTTTCTTGTGTGTTGTTCTCCTCACCTGGATTGTACATAGTGTGGAACATATCCTGTTTTCTTAAATGTTCCAGATCCTAACTTTTGCTAACTCTTTACTACAATGCCTAGGAAATACTTTAATGGGAAAAATAGTGTTGAATAATAAAGAAAACAAGAATTAAAAGCAGAAAGAGTTTTCTGTGGTCAAGCAGCTGGTTATTGACAGAATTGGGGAGACCCTTGAGTAATTTGATAATCATTCAGAGATATTTCTACCCTAGTTCGCTCACAAGAGGGAAAGGGTTTACCTTTGATTATTGTTTGCCAAATAACTTACTGTTTCATATACATTCATCTCTCTGAATGTAGCCTTCCTTATATTCTCTGTATGTAGTCCCTATACTCCTGTAGAAAAATTATATGAGTATTTAAAATTAATTTCATACAACATGTAAATGACAGCTGTAACTAATCGCTGAAGTCGTGTTACAAAAAACTCAAGATTGCATTGATGTTTACAAAGAATTTAAACTTATTTTTCATTCAACCATTTAGAGTTTGAGGGTGTTTCAGTTGATGTAGGCTGGGTAAACATGAACTTGGCTCCATACAGATTCAGCTCAGATCTTTTTTATATATTTTATTCTCAGAGGAGGGGATACCTGGTATATGACCTTTTATAACAGAGATTAGTAGCTCTCAGAGGAGTCAGCAGATATGTACTTCTTTTTTTTAATGTTTATTTATTTTTGAGAGAGAGAGAGAGAGAGCACAAGTGGGGGAGGAGTAGAGAGAGAGGGAGACACAGAATCCGAAGCAGGCTCCAGGCTCTGAGCTGTCAGCACAGAGCCCAACATGGGCTTGAACTCACGAATCGCCAGATCATGACCTGAGCCAAAGCTGGATGCTTAACTGAGTCACCCAGGCACCCCAGCAGATGTGTGCTTCTTAATTCTTGGGCCCTAAACTTGTAAGGTGTCCCTTTCTCACTCACATTATGTTGTGAAAAGAAGTCACATGACCGAAACTGTCACTAAGTTTCTGCAAAGTATATCTGCTTTCAAAACAGTCAGATGGAAGAAATGTAGATCACTGAAATATAACCTAATCTACTATTATAGGTATAGGAATATTTTTGTCATATTTTATGAAATAGGTAAGCATGTTTGTAAAGAAAATACTGGAAAATAGTTAAAACACTTAGTACTTTAAGCAACTTCCTTTCTAGATTTTTGTTTCCTCTGTACCCAATATTCTCATAAGGTAGTTTTGTATAGTGGTAAACATCATCATATAGATGCTTTCACCAGGGTCCTTGATCAATGTAAAATGGGGAGTAAGCAGTAGAGCATAAAGTTTAAGAACGTTGGCAATGAAACCAAGTCATTTCAATGTGCTTTCAGAAGGCACACTCTTAGTCCTGTGACTCAGTTATATAACTACTCTGGCTCAGTTTCCTCTCCAGTAACATATGACAGACATAGTATTTTATTCAGAGAGTTACTTGAAGGGTATTTGAAAGCACCTGTTGGCACTCAAGCATTCACTAGACCTCAGTCATTTTTACTTAAGTCTTTAGTCTTTAGTCTTCAGTTCCATCATCTGATAGGAGGATGTTCCATCATCTGATAAGACTGTAATTGTAGCCACCTAATAGGGCTGATCTGAGGAATAAATAATGTAATGCCTAAAGATTCTTTAAATAAAGTATAACCACACCGAGTTCTTGCTGTATGTCCTCTTTTCATATTTTGCTTCCCAAATATTCAGTAAACTCTGGTTCCAAGAGGACTCAAAGTCTCAAACTCTGCCTTCCTCTTTTCACCCATCCAAATGTCTGCCGTCAATATATTAGTTTAATACGGGACCAAAAATATCACCTCATTTGACCAACTCAATCATATACATCAAAGATATTTGCATGTTAAACAAAGTTTTTGAGAAAGTCAACATGCCACGTATGAACACTAAACAAGAGTCGTTTTTTTACTGGGCAGGCAGTCCCATTTTGAAATCAAGTCACATTTACTGTTCCTTTTCTCGGTGATGAAGAACCCTTGTTTCCTTCCACAGTTGTTGTTTTGGATGTATTTTAAGGCCATCTTTTTCTGGAATTGAAGAAATTTGAAAGGAATTCTCAAGGTTGGACAAGATAGCCTAATTCGAATCGTAGATTTAAGAAGCCTACGGGATGCTAGGGGAAGAGGAGACTTATGTGCCCTCTTCTTTCCAATGTTGGAGTATCCCATCCACACATATGCATCTCTTACCATTAGGAATAGAGAAAGGTTAGAGAGAAGCTGCTTAATACATTCTGAGGTGGAATACCTCCCAATTTTCTCCCAGAGTATTTTCTACATGTCTAAATACGTGCATAAAAAGGTGCCTAAAGTCTTACAAGTACCCATAAGAATCCATGGAAACCATTTGGTAGCGTGAGCTCAGGTTAGGGGATCCACCAAAACCACTGGAGATATATATATAAATATGGAAGGATATTAAGAGGGTGTTAATCAAGAGTGAATTCAGAATAGAAAGAGTCCTGCAGAAGCCAGGGATATAAAAATCAAAACGGTAGTGTTCTCTGTGACTTTCTGAGAACGCACATTAGGCGTTGAACATAATGGACTTGTTATTCTGGATCCCAGAGTGAAACAGTACTCATTTCAGTATTGAAATCTGAGGAAGGCGGGGGGGGGGGGGGGGGGGGGCTTTTAAATGTTACTGTTGTCGGGGCAGAGAGGAAAGCGTATTCTTTGCAGGCAGCCAGTTCCAGAGAAAATGCAAAAAGAACAGACTTGTGTCTGTTCAATCTCGTGTGCCAAATTCACTAATCCGAAAATTTTGTTTTCTGGTAACTAATGGGTGCAAAGTTATGGATAAAATAAGACATTTAAAAAGTGTTGCTCTGCCCTGCATTTTCTGAGGCTCTTCCCTTAATTACAACCATTGTTTCCTTGTTGTTTCTCCTAAGGCAACGTGTAAATATCTAGCTTTGCCCCTCTCCTGCCCAATTATTCCAAATTAGATAAGAGTAATAATGCAATCTTTAGGGGAGCAAAAATAATTTTACAAGAGAGTTCAATGTGATAATATCAAAAGCTATGACACCTGTAATTAGGATCTTACAAGGAGAAGAAAACATGTGGCAGAAAAATATTTGAAGAAATAATAGCTGAAACTATTCCAAATTTGTTGAGAAACAAAGTTAAATTCAGGAAGCGCAACAAAGCCCAAATAAGATCATCTAAATCACAAGTGGGTACATTGTACTCATTCTTCTGAAGGGGAGAAAAACAAAATCTTGAAAGCAACCAGAGAATAATGATACATATATGCCAGAAATTCATTATGAGTAATGAAAATAAGAAATGATGGAATATTCACCTGAAGAAAAAGTAATCTGCCAATCCAGAATCCTATATCATTGATAGCCTTCCAGAATGAAGGTAAATTAAGACATTTTCAAACACGACTGGGAACATTCATCACCAACAGAACTGCATTACGAGTGGCAAAGGAAGGAAATTCTTTGGTACCAGATAGAAAATTGGGTATTGAAGAAGGTAAGAAGAGCATGAGAAATTATAAATATCTGGGTAAGTATTAAAGACAATCTTCTGTTAATTCCTGCAGTGGGCATGACTATTCAAAGCAAATTTTATAACATTGCCTTCAGTGTTTACAATGTATGTAGGATGTAATACATGCAACAACTTACACCATAATGGGTTGGGGAGGTGATCAATAAACCTGTTTGTTACAGGATTTCTCAAGTTGTAGAAAAATAATTCTAAAAAGACTGTGAAAAGTTAGGAGTGTGTACTATAATCTTTAGAACAACCATTCTAAACAATCTGTTTAGAATAGAATGTAAACAGATATAGCCTGGAAGCCAATACACATATATTTTTAGGGTTAATTTATTTATTTTGAAAGAGAGAGTGAGAAAGATGGAAGGGCAGAGAGAGAGGGAGACAGAGGATCTGAAGCAGGCTCTGAGCTGACAACAGAGAGCCTGATGCAGGGCTTGAACCCACAAACCACGAGATCATGACCTGGACCCACGTCGGAGGCTTAACCAACCGAGCCACCCAGGATCCCAGGAAGCCAATATATTAATTGCAACGGAATTCTAAAAAAAAGTATTCAAATAATTCCAAAGAAGACAGGCACAGAAGGCACAAAGACAAAACAAATTATGAATCTAGAATAATTTAACTTCGAAATTAACACTTAAGTAGTATAAAAGACTAAAAATAATTAAGAAAATCATTCATCTACACCAAATTCTTACTTTGTTTCTTCTCACCATAAAGTATGTTGCCTGGATTAAGTTAGTATTCTTAGGGAGATTCGGCTCAAGTCGCCTTTCCCTGAAATAGATGTAATATTTTCCAACCACAAAAAATTGGATTTAGAAACACGACAGATGGTAACTACAGTTGTGGTGAGCATAGTGTAACGTATAAACTTGTCAGATCACAGTTTTACACCTGAAACTAATGTAACATTGTGTATCAGCTGTACTCAACCAAAACAAACAAAAATCTTATGTTTGTTATTTTTAAACTTTCAAAAGCGTATGAGTGCATAAAATCATCAAAACACTAATCTTTCATCCACATAAGCACCATCATCATCACTGGAATCATCATCATCTTCATAATAAAACAAAATTCCTCGCCCTTAGAGTTTATCATATGCAAAATGATTTTCTTAGATGCCAGGGATCATTGGCTCCAAAGATAATGGCGAACCTAATGATACCTCAACAACAGGAAGATATCCTGACAACCTTTTTTGGGGGTAACTGCTATTTTTAAATGCTAATTTTTCATTTTGCTAGGTAATCTTAACCTTTTTTAAGAAATCTTTTTTATACAGTTAAATGCGTACGTAGCAGGGATAATAATAAGCCTCTAATATTCTCTCCTCTTAGATATGTTGCTTTTTCTGCAAAGTTTAGAAACGTTGTAAAAGGCTTTCAACTTAACTTACCAGGTCTTACTTGAAGTACTTTTACTTCCACACTCAAACCCCATGAGTTATCCGTTTCGCATTGATCTCTGTAAGTCTGGACCTCTAATAATACATTGAGTGTGGATCGCTTCTAATGACATAACTTCTACATTCTCTCCGGATTTGTAGTTTTAGTCCTGACATTGGCTGTTTTGGCTTTTTGGGTTTTGGAAATATTCAGATCTAAGAAATCGATGTCCCAAGGAAGATTTTCATAACACGTTCACAATTTTTGTACCTGGAATAGTCATTTTCACCACGTTTCTCACATGAAACCAATACTGATGCATATGGTGTAGTCTAGAGGCACGACACGACCTCCTTGTCTTCCTGATGCTGACTTTTCACAGATTTTAAATTGTCTTGGCCTGGGGCGCCTGGGTGGCGCAGTCGGTTAAGTGTCCGACTTCAACCAGGTCACGATCTCGCGGTCCGTGAGTTCGAGCCCGGCTCAGGCTCTGGGCTGATGGCTCAGAGCCTGGAGCCTGTTTCCGATTCTGTGTCTCCCTCTCTCTGCCCCTCCCCCGTTCATGCTCTGTCTCTCTCTGCCCCAAAAATAAATAAACGTTGAAAAAAAAAATTTAAAAATAAATAAATAAATAAATTGTCTTGGCCTTGCTAGCATTTATTTCTGAGATCGATCTATCCGTCTATCTATCTATCTATCTATCATCTATCTATCTGTCTATCATCTAGTTGGCCCTTGAACCATGTAGGCATTAAAGGTGTTGACCCCCACTGCCGTCAAAAATCTTCATAGAATCTTGATTTCCCCCCACATTAACTACTCATAGCCTACTGTTGACTGGAAGCCTTACCAATAACATAAATGGTCAATTAACACACATTTTGTATGTTATACATCTTATATGTTGTATTCTTATTATAAATTAAGCTAGAAAAAAGAAAATATTATTAAGAAAATCATAAGGAAGAGAAAATACATTCGCAGTATTGTATTGTCAAATATCCACATATGAGTGGACCCTTGTAGTTCCAACTGGGTTGTTCAAGGATCAACTGTGTATATAATATATATATATATATATATATATTATATATCTTTGTATAGACAGTATTTATTTCTGAAATATTTATGTAAATAATTTTTTTGTTCATTGTTATATGCTTCTAATGTTTTCTTTGTTCCACTCGCCTACTCAGTTTAATGAGGCTAGCTGAATTTGTAACCAATAAATTCAGTTGAATTGCTATGGAATATTAATGTTCCTGGAGAGGATTATGTATCTTCATGCTGTTGGGCTCAAGTTGGGCACTTCTGAGAAGAAATGCTAAGAGCAAAGTTCATGGCTTTCTGTAGCTCCTTTCTCTCTGACACCAGAACCATCAATGTTCCAGATTGAGTCTACTTAAAAAAACCGTGTCCAGGGGTGAAAGTGATCTGGGTGACACCTATATGGTATAAGTAAGAAACAAAGTTCTCTTGCTGCAGATACCTTTTTTTTTGTTGATGTAATAAGACCCAATATTCTGAAATTATTTGTTACTGCATGATAACCTCACCTCTCTTGACTGATATACTGGTTTTGAGTGTTTCATTTGCTTTTTATTTCCTTTTGATTCCTGGCCAAGGCAACTAATCTTCCCTAATTGGCTTTCTCAATAACTTTCCATGTAGTAATTGCTACTTTAGTATAGAATCCCCCAAATATGCATATGTATATATGCCTTTTTAATATATTTTATATACATATTTATTTTAATGTAATATTATATATAGTATATATGTGTGTATATATGTATATATGTATATATGTATATATGTAATATTATATATAGTATATATTATATATATGTAATATTATATATATGTATGTATGTATATATACACATGCATCTTTGTTGCCGCCCACTAAAGAAGAAGTTTTCAGACACCAGACTGAGCGGATGTGCAGGGCTGCCTCTGTGAGAGAGCAACAGCAACAGTAGAATGCACATAGCCTTTATTTCATATTTTATTAGCTATATGTATCAAAGAATATCAAAGCATGGAAAAAGAACACAAAGGGTCTTCAGACATTAACCAGACATACACCTGGTGGCTATGTGAAGGCATGCAGGAAGTACCTGTTCCTTTCAAGGAGTGTCAGGGAGTTACAGCAGGTTTTGTATCTTCACTGTCCTCTGGGGGTCATGGGGCTCTGTGTCTCATAATGCTATCGCGTTTGACAGCCTGGAGACCAGAACATTGCTGACGTTTCCGCTATTGTCCCATTCACCCTCCAGGACTTACAATACATTCTCTAGAAATAACTCCACATACCCTTTCACACAAGATCTCCATATGCTTTTCCGAAGCAAAGGCATAGTTATGCCACGAGAACATTGTAATACAGGCACTATTTGACTATAAAATACTTGAATATAAAAATAATAAATGAACAAATACGCTTTTCCACTTAAAAATATTACTCCTGTGGGGGCACCTGCGTGGCTCAGTCGGTAAAGAGTCTGACTCTTGTGGTTTTGGCTCAGGTCATGGTCTCGTGGTTCATGAGTTTGAGCCCCACATTGGGCTCCACATTGTCAGTTGTTTGGGATTCTTGGGAATCCCTGCTTGGGATTCAATCTCTCTCTCTCTCTCTTCCCTGCTTCCATTCTCTCTCTCAAAATGAAAAAAATAAACTTAAAAAATATTACTCCTGTGTTGGATCAAGTTGAACACAGTTAGCATATATGGCTACTTCATAACTTACTGTCCCTTTAAATCATAGGAAAAAATTTTTGTGAAATAGCTAGTTGTTTACCAGACCTTAAAAACAACATAAAATAAATACAGGAAAATATTTTGTGAAATTACTTACAATAGTAAAAGCAAATGCAATGGCATTCACAGAAAATTAAATTAAATATCAAATTAAATTATAAGGCAAAATTAAAGTAAAAGTTGAAGTACAAATTAAGTCATTTTTAGGGCAAGTATAGCAAAAATCAGGACTAAGAGATAGAAGATTAGCTTAAAGGTAAGAGGTCACAGGGTATTTGGATGCTTAGGACTAATGTCAGGGTAAGAATTTACAGACTTTAATGAAATTATCTAATTCTACCTCAAGATGATCTAGGCTATGTGGGCTTTTTTTGAAACTTAACAAAATAAAAATCAATAGATTTGGTCTTGTTGGTATGACTCTAAGAGAAAAGCACTCAGGAATGTGATTTGAGGCATAGAAGATACCAGAGTGTATGCTAAGTGTGCCGAAGAGACTCGTGTACTACGTTATGACCACCTGCAGGAAGAATAGAAATCCCATAAGGCAGGGGCACATGGTGGTTCAGTTGGTTAAGCATCCAACTTCCGCTCAAGTCATGATCTGGCAGCTTGTGCGTTGCAGCCCCGCATCGGGCTCTGTGCTGACAGCTCAGAGCCTGGAGCTTGCTTCGGATTCTGGGTCTCCCCCTCTCTCTGTCCCTCCCCTGCTCTCATTCTGTCTCTCTCTCTCACTCTCAAAAATAAACATTTTTTTAATTAAAAAAAATCTTTCAGTATTGTTAACACACAGTGTTATGTTAGTATCAAGTGTACAATATAGTGAGTGATTCAACAATTCTTTATATTACTCAGTGCTCATCATGATGAGCGTATTCTTAACCTTCTTCACCTATTTCACCCATCCCTCCAGCCACCTTCCCTCTGGTAACCATCAGCGTGTTCTCTATATTTCAGATATTTTTACTTCGGTATGTCCATTAGCATCCAGACTCAGCTCTCTTTCTCTGTCTTGTTTGATTTTCTTTCTTGTTTTTGTTGACTTTAGAATTTTTCTTTTGGACCTGTCTCTGATCAGTTCAAAAATATTTACAGGAAAGTCAAGACTACAAAAGTTCCATCTGGTCCTGACCACATACCTTATACTTTCATTTCTGGGCAACTGCCCAGTAAATACCTCTGACCACATCCAGGTTCAGTGTCACATCTTGAGGTAAGCATCCTGCCGAGAGGACAGTTTCTCACCACAAAGTTGCACTGTGGCTCAACACCTCCTCCGCTTAGGATACACAGGAAGAGCTTAATACACGCTCGGCCATGTACGTCAAGACCAGTGGACTGGGGCTTGGAGGATGGTTATTCTCATTTAACAAAAGTAATTTCCCAGTAGTTTGTTGAAGTGGTGATGGGTGCTCTTAAATGACTTGAACCCAGGCTGTTTGCAAAGCACTGGTACTTTCTTTCTCCAATAGTTTTAAGAGGCCAGATAAATAATGTCCATATGAAGCCGATACGTATATTTTTGTAGTCAGATGAGCATTTCTGTATACATTTTTGTGAGTTTAATTTCATTTATTAGAAAGTATGTTTTCTGAAGATTATGTCACATCCTTTTGAATTTTACATGTCACCACATGATCACTGCTGTTCAGCAAATCTTCAATAAATGTTCCAAGGTGACAGATGAGGAGTATGTGCTTAGCATCCATTTACTTTGGAAAGGAGCGAGCTATTAACAGAGACTCCCCTTTACTTAAGGAACTTAACTGCATAACAGGGCAGCCTTTGTTGTTGTTATTCCCAACATCTCCTTTTACCTTCTTGCTAAGGAGCTTTCTTCCTTTTGTATCCTCAGGCCCTCCCCTTCTCCTTAACTTCATATGAGCTTTATGTTGCCTGATTGCCTTTGGAATTTCATATCTGTGTGGATTTCCCATACCGACGCCTATTAAATTTGATTTTCTCCTGTTAGTCTGTCTCATGTCAATTTGATTCTAAGTTCAACTAGAAGGACCATAGCAGAGGAAGATCTTCCTCCCTGACAATAAATATATCATCAGAAAAAAAAAAAAATAAATAAATTTAAGGCCTTATCTGTTTAATTTCCTATGGTGGTCGTAAATGTGCTGAAAAATCTCCACAATAACATTGAAAAGAAGGGATGTTAGAGACTGCTTTGTTTTATGATTTTCCAAAAGACTATTAATATCTCAAAGTTAAGAACGATATTGATATAAATCCTCTCATATGTCTGCTAATGATTGTTTTTATCATGAAAAGGTGTTGAATTACAGCAAATGTGCTTTCCACCTTGATGTAATCATATTCTATTTCTTTAATCTATTGTTTATAGCAAATTACATTTAATGATTTTTCTTTCAAAGGAAAACTATTACACTCCTGAAATAAACTCAATTTGATCAACTATATGAGTATTATACACTGTTTGTTTTGGTTTAGTGTTGTTTTAGGATTTTGCAGCAATTTTCATAAATGAGATTGACTTTTCTTTTTCCTTTCTTATCATATTCTCACCTAATTTAGGCACCAAGATAATTCCACTTGTAGTGAAAGAAATAACAACTATTCCTTTTGTCCACACCATCTAGAAGAGTTTGTGTAAGTTATAATGCCTTTTTCTTGAAAGTTTATGATTTCTCTCCTGTAAAACTATTTGGCATTTGTGTTGACCATATGGGAAGATTTCAAATAACCTACTGATTTCATTATTTTTTCTAGCTTTATCAAATTTTGTGGAATCAGTGCTTGTGTATGTTAATTGTATGTGATACATATTGTACATAGCTTCTTACAACGTCCAATTGTTTTATTAGCTAAAGACTATTGCCTAATCATGATCTCTGATTGAATGGACTTAGATGCACTGAATGAAGTTTGTTTTCATGAGCTCATGTTCAGTGAAGAGTTAATGGGAGTGACTGCTTTTTCAGATATTTCTCTCCAGTGTCTTTTTGTTCATTTAAAGCGTCCCATGTGTATTATACTAATGAAATAATAACTACTATTATAACATTATAAAGAAGCCCCAGTACTTGCTTTTAAATAAACCCTTCATTTTTTTTTTAATTTTTTTTTCAACATTTATTTATTTTTGGGACAGAGAGAGACAGAGCATGAACGGGGGAGGGGCAGAGAGAGAGGGAGACACAGAATCGGAAATAGGCTCCAGGCTCTGAGCCATCAGCCCAGAGCCCGACGTGGGGCTCGAACTCCCGGACCGCGAGATCGTGACCTGGCTGAAGTCGGACGCTTAACCGACTGTGCCACCCAGGCGCCCCTAAACCCTTTATTTTAGAATAGTCTTAAATTTATAGAAAAATTGCAAATATAGTAGAGTTTCCATATACCCCATCTCCAGTTTCCTGTAGTAACAGCTGACATTATGACCCATTTGTCACAATGAATGAACTGATATCGACATTTTTTAAATAAAGAACATACTTTTTTTCAGGTTTCCTTAGTTTTTACCTAATATCTTCTTTTCTGTTTCAGTTAGCCCAGCCAGGATACCATATTACATTTAGTCATTACGTCTCTTTAAGCTCCTTTTGGCTGTGACAGTTCCTTTTATCATTTCTTAATGTAATGAAAATTATGAGTAGCTAAAAACCAGAATACTAAGACATTAGTTGATTTTTTGTGTTGCTATTCTGGCATACGATTTGGTGCTATTGTTCTGAATAATAGACAGTAATATAATGAGTGACGTTGAAGGAAAATAGAGAAAAGGACTTATTTAATAGGAACAGAGATGGATCTGAGACACCACGTATATCATAAATGAAGTCATATTGGCTACAAATTGATAATTGTTTGAGCTAGGCATATGATGGTTCATCATAGAATTTTTACTTTGTAAACACTTTATATTTTTATAATTAAAAGGTTATGTATGTACACATGTATGTCTATTCACATGTATGCATTTATGTGTGTGCATATACTTATACATATATCTATGAAAGATATCTTTCTATAGTTCCAATTTACATGAAATACGTCGCATACTTGGTTCCATTCAAATTTGTAACAGCATGTACACAGGATGATTAAGAAGTTAATTTAATTTTCTTATTTGTTTTCACACAGTACTTGCAGCCATATTTTAGAACAATTTTTCACTTTTAATTCAGAAAGAGATTATGTAATCCCATCATAACTCTCTTAACTCTGGGAAACTTCTTGTCAC
The DNA here is from genome assembly GCF_014898765.1 of Herpailurus yagouaroundi. Lineage (NCBI taxonomy): Eukaryota > Metazoa > Chordata > Mammalia > Carnivora > Felidae > Herpailurus > Herpailurus yagouaroundi. Next base: position 37,192,257 of record NW_024412407.1, read on the forward strand.
TGGATTAATCATTTTAAGTCATAAAATCGTGTTCACACCTCACATTTATTTCATCTGTTAGCAGAATTTTCTGTGCTGTGATAAGGCGGAAATACTGTGGTTGTTTTGTGTTTTTTCACAAGGTGAGATTAAAATAACATCTATCATATCTCCTTCAGGGATCAAAGGTTACATCTCTAGTTTTCATTCTAAATTGGTAACCGAGGACATGTCGCAATTTTTCAGTTGTCTAGGAGGCTTTTATCCACAAGAATCAAGATCTTCCTTCTTGGATCAGGTGTGTTTCTGTGTGTGTTTTTGTTTCTGACAACGATTAGTCCAGAAATGAGAAATTCTTGAGATTTCAAACTCAAGAAAGTTTCCAAAACGATTTACACAATAAGGGAATTATAACTGCTTTTTATCTGTTTGAATAGAATTGTGGAGGGTAAAGAATGCTTCTTACTTCTGAGGTATATACTCTTTTTTCCTGTATTCAATGACGAGTAGATAGGAGAAACTTACTGAAGAGTAAGTTATGGTGTTGCTATAAAGAAACATGGAGTGTTTGACGGAGTGGTATCATCAAACAAAACTCCAAGAATGAATCTACTTTTGGGATTAAAGAATGGAATTTCAACTTGAATTCTCACACCTGAGTTTTTTGGGCTGGTGCCGGGCACGTAACCTTCTGTGATACACAGCTTTATTTGCAAATGAAAAACATGTTGTTACTTCCAACTACTGTGATCAAATATGAAATGGCTTTTTTTTTTTAACCTAAGCATGATATATAGTTATTAAATAGCCATTTTTTCCCTAAGAGTTCTTCTAGACATTGTAAGATGTTACTATATAAATATGAGATTATTTTTGCTAATGATGGTGATGACAACTTATAGGTGATGATGATGGTGGTGGTGATGATATGGACAGAAGTTGAATTCATGTTGAATTAACAACATAAAATAACTATACATAGAAAATTATGTGTGTTGGGGCACCTGGGTGGCTCAGTCGGTTAAGCGTCTGACTTCAGCCCAGGTCATGATCTCACAGTTCGTGAGTTCAAGCCCCGTGTCAGGCTCTGTGCTGACAGCTTGGAGCCTGGAGCCTGCTTCGGATTCTGTGTCTCCGTCTCTCTCTCTGCACCTCCTCAGCTCATGCTCGCACTCTGTCTCTGTCAAAAATCAATAAACTTTAAAAAAAATTAAAAAAAAAAGAAAATTATGTGTGTTGTCATTCGATATCAGTGATAAAAAATATTTCTGATTACGTATCTTAATGTAGGTGAATTAAAACGCCTGTTATTTTTTTGAAATAATTATTTATTATTTTGTAAGCAAGAGAAGTTTAAAAAATTAATTTTACTTGGTTTATTTACCTGGCTTTGTATGAACTCTTATTTTCATTTTTTTCCCTTTATATATATGAACGGTAAAAATACTGTTATGTTCTCATTTTCCTAATGAAGATATGTCATCTCACCCTAAGGAAAGAAAACAAGAAAAAACGCCCAATTTTATTTTATTCAGGATTCCTTTGTAAAACGAAGTTTTTTTGATCACCACTGGCATAAAGAAACAGTCATAATTATACAATGAATCTGGTCCGAGATCGGTGGGCTTGTCACAGCATGGGTATGTACTTACCACTTAAATGTGCAGTTTGGTTTGTGTATAATTTTTTTTAAGTTTATTTATTTATTATGAGAGAGAGTGAGAGAGTATACCAGGGACAGAGAGAGAGAGGAGAGAGAGAGGATCCCAAGCAGACTCTGTACTGTCAGCGCAGAGCCTGACATGGGCCTCAAACCCACAAACCATGAGATCATGACATGAGCTGAAGTCAAGAGCCAGAGATTTAACCGACTTAATCACCCAGGCACCCTGACTTGTATATAGTTTTTTAATAATTTTTTTAATGTTTATTTTTGAAAGAAATAGAGAGAGCACGAACAATGGAGGTGTAGAGAGAGAAGGAGACACAGAATCTGAAGCAGGCTCCAGGCTCTGGGCTATCAGCACAGAGCTGGACGTGCGGCTCGAACTCATGAACCGCAAGACCATGCCCTGAGCTGGAGTGGGTCGCTTGACTGACTGAGCCACCCAGGTGCCCCTCTGTAATTGCTAAGATACCTAGAATTTGATACAAGCACACAAGGCATAAGAAAGCAAATTACTCCAGGGGTGCCTGGGTGGCTCATTCAGTTAAGCGGCTGACTCTTGGTTTTGGTTCAGGTCATGATTTCACAGTTCTTGAATTCGACCCCACATCAGTCTCTATGTTGACTGTGCAGAGCCTGGTTGGGATTCTGTCTCTGCTTCTCTCTCTCTACCTCTCCTCTCCTCATCTTCTGTCTCTCAAAATAAATAAATGAACACTAAAAAGAAGAAAGCAAATTACTCTGATTCACTTATGTCCATTTCATATTATGTTCATGTTATATTTTAAATAAAGTTTCAAAAACTTGAAAGATTTTTTCCTCCTTTTTCTTTTTTTATTAACTACCTAAAGTAAAATCTTTCACAATCTGAGGCAGCCTGAAATAGTGACAGCATAATGATTTAGAGCTGGAAGAATGTTCCACAGACTTTCACCAGTCTCTAGCTTTGAGATCTGAGGGCAATCCACAGCCTCTACGCACTTAAGTTTCCTTTTTCTATCGAGTAGAGATATAAAACACGCTACATTGACCTTAGTAGATTTCTATTTCTAGCATTATATTAAATAAGCAATATGATTTTGGCCACCTGTAACATTCAATTTCTTCATCCACAAAATACTACCTACCCTCTTCACATGTTTGATAATTAAATTACATATGGTATGTACAAAAAATGCTTCAGTATAATTTTAAGTATAAAAGATAATTAGTATTAACATTCCATTTGTAAAAGGTAATGATTGCTATCTCAGGAAGAGAGCAAAATGATTTTTTATTTGTTTTGTTCAGGGACAAGATTCTTTTATGTGTCTTTATCTTAAAATGTTATGCCTTATTATATTATTCATTGTATATCCCTCACTTTAAACAAAAACTAGGCATTTAGTAAGTGTTTACTACATGATGAACATTATTGATACTAAATGCATATTATTTAATTTCACTTTTTAAAATACCCATAACTAATTGTACTGATGTCCTTTGTTCTTTCCTTTTCTCTTTTTTCTTATCATTTCTTCTTCCTTCCTTCCTTCCTTGCTTCCTTCCTTCCTTCTTCTTTCTTTCTTTCTTTCTTTCTTCCTTTCTTTCAAGTTGTTAACTTAGCAAATGTGGCTCCATGAGTTAAACACATATCTACCTCTTTAGGTCCCTGTCTTTCTTATTATACACTGTCTTTATTTTATTTTAATTTTTTTAATTTATGTATTTATTTTGAGAGAGAGAGAGAGTGCACGTGTAAGTGAGTGGGGAAGGGTGAGAAGAAAGCGAGAGACAATCCCAAGCTGGCTCTGTGCCCCTAACGAAATGTGAGATCATTATCTGAGCCAAAACCAAGAGTCGGACACTTAACTGACTCCCAGGCACTCCTACACTGTCATTGTTATAATGTTTCATTTCATTGCACGTTAAGAATTGACTTATTTTAATAGAACGGAAGATCTTGCTAGAGAGATTTTGCCATAGAATAAATCTAATTTTAATCATCTTAAAAGCACAAAAATCATAATCGTGAAGTAGTATAAAACAAAAGTAACTTGATGTTATTGAAAAGGGACATGAATAGAATGGCAAGTGAAGTTGTGAAAATGTGTGACCCAAGTGGCAGAAAGGCTATGACTCCTATTGGCCTGAATTGTTTTCGTCTAGCCATGGACGCAGTCCGTAATTCCAACTCTGAGCTGGTATATCATGGTATTTCCACACGACCAAAGAGAAGGCGTGTATTAAACACAAGCAAATATAGAGAAAACCGTAAGTTCCACGTCGCATCTATTTGTCTGCTCTCGGTATGTTGAGGGGAATTGCGGAATCCGTATGATTAGATCAGTGGCAAACATTCAGTTTAGTTTACCTTCAGGAGGAAAGCAGAAATGAAATTCACTCTACTATACTATTGGAATATATAATACAGTTACGCAGAAACTGTTCAGTTTGGGATTTTTTTCATGCTCTGCAAATGATGAGATTATCATTAACATAATAATGACTGTAGTTAACTGACTTAACATAATTGAGACTGTAGTTTCTTGAGTTTCTTTTCAAGTTTTCATCTAAATTCCAGTTAATTAACATAGAGTGCAATATTAGTTTCCAGTTTGGAATTTAGGGATTCATCGCTTCCATGCAATATTCAGTGCTCATCACAAGTGTGTTCCTTAATCCCCATTACCTATTTAGCACGTCCTCACCCGTCTCCCCTCTGGTAACTATCAGTTTATTCTCTGTAGTTAAGAGTCTGATTCTTGGTGTGTTTCTTTTTTCCCCTCTATGTTCATTTATTTTGTTTCTTAAATTCCACATATGAGTGAAATCATATGGGGGACTTCTCCCAGAGAGGAACTCAAAAAGATGTGCAATTATGTAAAAATGTATTCATCTTCTGATATCTAATAGCAAAACTAAGAAACAATTTAAATACACATGGGGAAAAAAATTAAAAACTGTCAGGAGATTTTTGTCCATATACCAATGAAAGACAATGCAAGAAGCTATGTATAAAAATTTGACAACTTTACAAGACATGATGTGGAATAATCTCCAAGATATTTCCTTAAGTGAAAAAAACTCACGGGATATTTTGCGCAGTTTCTTAAAGGTGTGTTTTTAAAAAGGGATTGAAAGGAACTGTCTGTATTTGTTATTGTATCTACATGAAAAAGTTTAAAAATTATAACCATGATTTATACTAAGGAGGAAACTGGGGGACTTTTGTGGAGAAGCAGGAGGGAATATGTATGCATTTCTATAGTCTCTCTTTTTTTAATCATTTGCAAAGTACCTATGTTACTTGTTCTGAGAAAAATAATTAGGGTAAAAGTACTGATACCACCCCTCCTATTAAAAAAAATCATCTAATGTTTATATTAAAATGAGCATACCAAAAATGTTTAATCCTTATTTTCTCATCTTTCTCACTCTTTTTTTGTTTGTTTGTTTGCTTGTTTGTTTTCTTTTGTTTCTTACAGCATCTCCATTTTTCCTAGTACATTCCATTGCTATAGCTCTGGGGATCCACTTCATTATTATGGTAATGATATGCGGTGCCATAATCATACATTGTAAGTGACAGTAGAGAAGTAGATAGAGCATTCTTTTTTTTTTTATATGAAAATTTATTGTCAAATTGGTTTCCATACAACACCCAGTGCTTATCCCAACAGGTGCCCTCCTCAGTGCCCATCACCCACTTTCCCCTCCCTCCTACCCCCCCATCAACCCTCAATTTATTCTCATTTTTTAAGAGTCTCTTATGGTTTGCCTCTCTCTCTCTCTCTCTCTCTCTCTCTCTCTTTTTTTCCTTCCCCTCCCCCATGGTCTTCTGTTAAGTTTCTCAGGATCCACATAAGAGTGAAAACATATGGTATCTGTCTTTCTCTGTATGACTTATTTCACTTAGTGTAACACTCTCCAGTTCCATCCACGTTGCTACAAAAGGCCAGATTTCATTCTTTCTCATTGCCAAGTAGTATTCCATTGTATATATAAACCACAACTTCTTTATCCATTCATCAGTTGATGGACACTTAGGCTCTTTCCATAATTTGGCTATTGTTGAAAGTGCTGCTATAAACATTGGGGTACAAGTGCCCCTATGCATCAGTACTCCTGTCTCCCTTGGGTAAACTCCTAGCAGTGCTATTGCTGGGTCATAGGGTAGATCTATTTTTAATTTTTTGAGGAACCTCCACACTGTTTTCCAGAGTGGCTGCACCAGTTTGCATTCCCACCAACAGTGCAAGAGGGTTCCCATTTCTCCATATCCTCACCAGCATCTATAGTCTCCTGATTTGTTCATTTTAGCCACTCTGACCAGCGTGAGGTGGTATCTCAGTGTGGTTTTGATTTGTGTTTCCCTAATGAGGACTGAGGTTGAGCATCTTTTCATGTGCCCATTGGCCTACATAGAGCGTTCTTGACCTAATGGTTGCAATGCATTACTTTGATTAGCATTCAGATGCACAGCAACAAAAACTAATAATACTGGACGTGTCCTTATATTTTTGCTATCCGTCTAGAAATTTGTCAACTACTTCTGCTAGAACTGTAAGTTACTAACAACACAAACCCTTTTACTAATTATGGTTTTTTTGTTATTGAAATATGTCTTACATACAAGGTTTTAGGTGTACAAGGTAGTAATTCGATTCTTGTATACATTATTCAATGCCCACTGCGGAGAGCATAATCTCCATCTGTCACTATACAAGGTCATTACAATATTATTGACTATCCTCCCTGTGTTCTACTTGTCATCTTTATAACATACTTATTTTACAACTGGAAGTTTGTACCTCTTAATCCTCTCAATGATTATTTTAATAGCATTATTCCACCAAGAAGCTCCACTTCCTTTACAAGGTAAGTGAAAGTCTTCTAATATTTTGAAGCACAAATTACATGTATCTCTGTATAACTGGGTATAGGCATGTATCCCACAGTGTTAACAAGAGCGTGTATAAGAAAATGATGAATTCTTGTCCGTAATCTGTAGCGTTCCAACATTTTTATTTTATTTGTTCATCTTTTAACAATGAAGGAGTGCTCGTAAAAAGCAGAAAATACTTAGTCTTTGGCATCTGTGTATATATACAAATGTGTGGGGCCATGTCATTGGAGATGATCAGATTGGCTCATCTGAAATGTTAGAGTTGGAATAAAAGGTATTTAATTTGTCTAGGCAGAATCTGCTATAATGCTCAGACCTGTACAGAATTAATAACATATTCTCCCTTTCTAGAAAGTTATTGTGGCCCATGTCCTAAAAACTGGATATGTTATAGAAATACCTGCTACCAATTTTTTAATGAAAGCAAAAGCTGGTACCAAAGCCAAGCCTCTTGTGTGTCTCAAAATTCCAGTCTCTTGAAGATATACAGCAGAGAACACCAGGTTGAGTATTTATTTTAACTTCCCTTCCTCTATTTACTCCTAATCACTGGACCATTACCTGAAACATAAGAGGGGCACTAACCCAGATATGTCTACCCTAAGTCTTTCTGCATTAAAAATAAGAAAGCATTTTGTAGGTATTAGGTATGGTGTTGTTTAAGTCAGAATTAGGCTAGAGGACAGAATCCATTTCCCCGAGTGTGAGGAAAAAAATGATTACATGATTATGGCCTTGAATTAACTAAAAGTCTTAGCACTGGTTCTATTTGTGGTTTCAACCAGGATTTCCTAAAATTGGTGAAGTCTTATCATTGGATGGGACTAATACAAACGCCACCAAATGGATCATGGCAATGGGAAGATGGCAGCATTCTCTTACCCGACCAGTAAGTTTATACCAATCGGGGGTTTGTCTCTTCGGGGGTTTGTCCCTAAACTAGCCCTGTGGTCTTTCAACGATCACGTTACCTCACACAATCCCAGGATGCTCCCATATTCTAATAGTTTCAGCAGAAAGCTCTGAGGGCCTAAATTTAGGAAGAGCAGCCAATACCACAACAATGAGTAACATTAATTGCAATGTGCCAAGTGCAGTGCAAGGTAAGTCTAATACTACACCCTGTTTACAGATAAGGAGACTAAAGCAGAGAGGTTAAGTATCACATATATTCATTCTTTCAGGTTTCACCTGAATTGTTGAGATACAATTATATTCAAGAAACTGCATATATTTGAAATGTGCAATTTGATAAATTCTGAGAAATGTATACATCCACAAAACCGTTAATAACATCAAGATAATCAACATTTATCACCTGCCAAACTTTCCTTTGCACCCTTGTAATCTTTCCTTCCTACTCCTTTCTTTTTTTTAATGTTTATTTATTTATTGTGTGTAAGACAGAGAGAGCACACACGTAAACAGAGCAGAGGCAGAGAGAGAAGGAGGGAGAGAATCCGAAGCAGGCTCTGTGCTGTCAGTCGAGAGCTCAGACTGGCACTCCATCTCACGAACCATGAGATCACGACCTGAGCCCAAATCAAGAGTCGAACGGTTAACTGACTGAGCCACCCAGACGCGCCTCCTTTCTCCCCCTTTCTACCTACCTCTTTCCGTCCCCAGGCAACTAGTCTGCTTTCTGTCACTATAGATTAGTCTGCAATTTATAGAACTTAGTATCAATGGAGGCACTGCTGTTATGTCTGGCTTTTTCACTCGGCATAATTATTTTGAGATCCAGCCACCTCAAAGCATGTATTAAGAACTAATTTCTTTTTATTCTTGAGAGGTATCTTATTTATGGGTGTAGTTCAATTTGTCTATCCTTTCGCCTGCTGATGGATATTTGGGTAACTTCCAGTTGTTGACCATGAACAACAAAGCCACTTGCTATGAATATTTGTGTACAAGTCTTTGTATGACCATAGGCTTTCTTTTCTCTTACATAAATATCTAGGAGTGGAATGGTTGGATAATAGGTATGCCTTTGACCTTTTAAGAAACTGCCAAACTACTACCCAAAATGACTGTGCCATTTTACCCTCCCACTAGCAGGGTGTGAGAGTTCCAGTTGCTCTGCATTATGGGCGACACTTGTTACGGTCCGTTATTTAAACTTGTTTTATCCCCTTGATTAATTGACCCCTTTGCTACAACATAGTGACCTCCTTTGTCTTGTGTGACTGATTTTGACTTAAAGTCTATTTTGTCTGCCATAACTATAGCCACACCTGCTCTGTTTTGGTTATCATTTGCATGGAATATGACTCTCCATCTGTTCACTTTTGGCCTATGTGTGTCCTCAAAGCTAAAGTACGTCTCTTGCAGGCAGCATATTGTTGTATCTTGTTTTTAATCCATTTAGTCAGCCCATAATACATCATTTTCCCTCCTTCTTACTGCTTTAATGATTTTTCTTTAAAACAGGGTTTGAGGAATTTGTCCGTAATATGCCTTGGATTAGTTTTTTCATATTTCTTGTGCTCGCGTTTTGTTGAGGCTCTCGGATCTGTGGGTTTATAATTTTCAAGCACAATTAGAAAATTTAACTACCATTATTTCTTCAAGTGTTTCCCCTTCTTCATTTCTCTTTTCTCTTCCCCAGACACAGGACAATTACAGATCCATTAAGCAAGTTAGAATTGTGATGAACTGGTGTTCTTTTCACTTGTTTTCTTTGTGTTTCATTGTGGATATTCTCTATTGTCCCGAATTCAATTTTTTTAATCTTTTTTCCTGCAATATCTAATTTTCACTACCCTTTCAAGTGTATAGTTCATCTCAGACACTGACCTTTTCATTTCGGAAGTTTGACTTGGCTGCTATTTCATGAATCTTCCATGTATTTCTTTTAACTTTTTTGAGTATATGGAATTCAGTCATCAAAACTGTCATGATATCTGGGGCGCCTGGGTGGCTCAGTCGGTTGAGGGTCCGACGTCAGCTCAGGTCATGATCTCACTGTTTGTAGTTCAAGCCTCGCATTGGGCTCTCTGCTGTCAGCTCAGAGCCTGGAACTTGATTCAGATTCTGTGCCTCCCTCTTTCTCTGCCCCTCCCCTGCTCGTGCTCCGTCTCTCTCCGTCTTTCAAAAGTGAATAAGCATTAAAAAAAACCAAAAACCGGGGCGCCTGGGTGGTGCAGTCGGTTAAGCTTCCGACTTCAGCCAGGTCACGATCTCACGGTCCGTGAGTTCGAGCCCCGCGTCGGGCTCTGGGCTGATGGCTCAGAGCCTGGAGCCTGTTTCCGATTCTGTGTCTCCCTCTCTCTCTGCCCCTCCCCCGTTCATGCTCTGTCTCTCTCTGTCCCAAAAATAAATAAACGTTGAAAAAAAAAATTAAAAAAAAAAAAACCAAAAACCTATCACAATATCCTTGTCTGTTCATTCTAACATCTGTGTTCGTTCTGGGTCAATTTTAATCGATGGATTTTTCTCCTCCTTATGGTCACATTATTTTGTGTCTTCGCTTACAGTTACTTTTCTATTTAATTTCATACACTGTGAATTCCACCCTTGTTTAGTGCTACATATTTTTTGTCTCTAAAATTATTCATGAGCTCTTTTTTTTCCCCCAGGACACAAATAAGCTACTTGGAAACAGCTTGATCTGGTTTGGCCTTGCTTTTCAGCATTACTAGAATGCTCAGTCTACAATGAATTATGCCCCACTACCAAGCAAAGACACTTTTACGTAATCTACCCAAAGCCTTTTGAAATGTGAAGTTTTGCAATATGGCTGGTGAAGACAGGCACGATTTTAGACCCTGTGCAAGCGCTAGGAAAGTTTTCTTACACACATGCATTAATCAATACTCTTAAATACGCAAGTGAGATCTTCTGCATATCCTCAGATCTCTTTATTCGTTCACCTCTCTCATCTCAAGTCCTATGTCCTGAGAACTCCAGCCGTCTGGCTCTTTGTGGACTCTCCAGTGTCCTATGTATTCCATTTCTATAGCCTGCTCTTTTAACCACTTGATTATACAGCTCAACTGGGCATAGCAGGACCACGTGACAACATCCTAGCGCTCACAGAGTTTATGAATACAGGCTTACTCTTTTGGATGAATGCTAGGGTAGCTCTCTTAAAAGGTCACTTCTATCACTTAGGATACCTGGCTTAGTAATTTCACCATGTTAGCACAAATCTCAGAAATAAAACCGAAGTGGTTTATCAGGTCTGCTGCCCTTAAGTCTCGTGATATCACAGAGGAAACAGAAGTTCTTTGGACTCTAAAAGTTTTTAATTCGTTACTTCAAGTATACTTTACTTATTTGAACCTCTAATTCTGGAGTAAGTAACAAAAACATCACAACAACATCCTTGCTAATGTCAGGTTAATTCAGTTCTTTCTGGAAGACAGTTTTAAGCACTTTATATGTATCTTCTCATTGAAGACTCTTAAAAAGCATCTAACAGAGGTCATTTTTAACCTAATTTTGTGGGTAAGGAACAGAATCATAGAATGTATAATAATTCACTTAAACTATAAAATGAGTAATTGTGGTAGAGAGTCAAATAAATCCCTTTCTTACACTACAGCCAGAATTATCATTAAATGACTTTAAAGAATCTCTTCTCACTGATTTTGGAGTTTACTTTGCTTCTTTAACGCTTAGTTGGCAGTGATCAATGAGTGACCTCTTACTGTCATCTTTTTCTTTCAAATGTCCCCTTATATTCATTGTCAGGGACTATTCATTATATATTTAGAATTTGGATGTCCCAGTTTATCTTAGAATTGATCTGGGGTGATCTCATTTCTGTATGGCTGGATTTTATTTTTGGCAAAAAAAAAAAGTTTATTCTCTGGAAATACTAATAAAATTTTGTATCACCTTACCTCAATATTTATCACTCTGCAAGTGCAAATGTTTGTTTTGGAAGCCAAAGCAAAACAGCTAGCATATTAAGTTTCATTTTGTGCATGTGATGAGTATTTGTTGAGCATTACTCAATTTCCAGAAACCATACAGAGATAACTACAGGGATGAATAGTACAGAACTCCATCAAGACTTTCACACTTCAGTCAGAGAGATGGTTTTAAACAAGTAAAATCCAGAGTTATGCTGTGGTGGACATGCGATGTGAATGGTATGGGAAAACAGACACAGAAGCTGAAAGGAATAGAAAAACAAAGTCCAATTTAAAAGTGAAACTCTAATGTGCAAAGATTGAGACCAACTAAGAGCAGTTACTAAAAATTTCTTAATTGTTTTTTCTCTTATAGTAGGTAGTGGTTTCTATATAGGCTGAGTTTCTTCTCTTGTCCTTTTTTTATTTTTTTCAAAAATTTTTAATGTTTGTTTTTGAAAGAGAGAGACAGAATGTGAGCCTGGGGCGGGGTAGAGAGACAGGGAGTCGTAGAATCTGAAGCAGGCTCCAGGCTCTGAGCTGTCAGCACAGAGCCCGATGCGGGCCTCGAACCTATGAACCTTGAGATCATGACCGGAGCCAAAGTCAGTCACTTAACTGGCTGAGACGCCCAGGCTCCCCATCTCCTCTTGTCCTTTTAAATACGTACTATCAGACCACAGTCTTTCTTTTTTTTTATTGCTCTGATTCACATCAATTCATCATCACTCTTTGCTCAGCCTTCTATTTCTCACCTGTTCCTAGCAGAAAACAATCACCAGATTCCAAGGCAAAATAGACACACAGATAGAACTATCTCTAGATGGAATGCCTACACACACACACACGTGCACATATATATGTTTAAGTTTATGTTATAAACACATATACATATTTATATACACCTAAACATATACACATATATGTATATATACATACATATGTATATTATATATGATATAATATACATATGTATGTATATATACACACATAAAATATATAAGAATTTTACAATTTATTTTTATTTCCTTACCAGGTAAAGTTGCACATATCTAAAGAAGATTGTTTATTTTTGCATAAAACATGACATCTGTTGACCTCATTGAATTCTAACTTCATTTCTCATTTATTTGTTTAAAAAAACATTTAAAAAATTTCATTTCAGGGCTCCTGGGTGGCTCATTCAGTTAAGTGCTAGACTCTTGATCTCAGCTCAAGTCACGATCTCATGTTTTTGCGCGATCCAGTCCTGCATTAGGCTTTGTGCTGACAGCTCGGAGCCTGCTTGGGATTCTCTGTCTTCCCCGCTCTCTGCCCCTCCCCACTGTCTCTCTTTCAAAATAAAAATAAAACTTTTTAAAATAAATATAAACACAAAACTTTTTCAAAAACCTTTCATTTCGCTCAGGTACCTATACCAAGAGAGCCTAGACTTCCTAAAATGACAAATTTCCAAAGTAGACAAAATAGTGACCTATACTAGAATGAAACTTCTACTTTTATAACCGAGTTGGCTATATTCTGCCTATCTTTTAACTAAGAGATGCCAAGCATGGTCCTAAAACATCCTGAAATGATATTACTTTAATACTTATTTTTAAATAAATTGTATTGCATTTTTTTATATTTATGTATTCATAAAGTAAGTGATGAATATAATTTGTCTTTCTCTCTAATCTAGACTAACCATGGTTGACATGCAGAATGGAACCTGTGCAGTTTATGGATCAAATTTTAAAGCTTATACAGAAAACTGTTTAACTCCAAACACATACATCTGCATGCAGAGGATTGTGTAAAAGCTGATGATGTATAAAATATAAAAGATTCAAACACACAGAAGCCTTTTGCCAAATGTGCTGTGGAAAAAAGTTCCAGCAGAAAATTCCACCAATAATTATTGTATTATTTTTCCATCTATGACCTGACACAAAAATAATCTTGCAGGGGAATAAAGGCCAATAAGTTAAAAAACTTATCTTCTATAAGAATGTTTTGTTTAATTTTTGCAAAATTTTGGGTAACGAACAGATTCATTTTTACATTTAATAAACTGTTGATGAAACCCAGGGTTGAACTAAATTTCAAACTATGAGTTTATTAAATGTACACAAAAATTTACACTAAGAAGGCTTTTAGCAATTTTGAAAATCAAATAAATCTAAACTGGGTGAAGGGTATATGAGGGTTCGTGAAATTTACTATATTGAAACATTTTCAAAATAAGGGTTGAAAGGTCAACAGATACACCCTCAAAATTTCAAAATGCCACTACCATTTTAATACAGCACATTTTGGTAGAAATTGAATTACTCCCCCTAGTACTGCGCTGACTGTTGCAAAATACAGAATATGAAGAATTGAGTTTGAAGCGGACTTTCTAGGCTTCGAGGCAAAAATGGCGTTTGAGTGTGAAACCCGTGGAGCGACCAAGATGTTTCTCGGCAAACCAGTAGGATGACAGAACTCTTGGCAAATGGAATAATAACATGCAAGTGAGCAGCATTTGGAAGAGTCTGTTACTCTAAAGGAAGCCACTTTGTATTGATAGGTCTGGTTCTGCGTTTTATTTGTTCATTCATTCGTCTGTTTTAGATTCCACATATGAGTGAAATCCAATAGTATTTGTCTTTCTCAGCCTGACTTATTTCACTTACCAGAATATTCTCCAGGTCCTTCCATGTTGTCAACAAATGGCACAATCTCATCCTTTTTTAGGGCTGTGTGATATTCCATCGTATATGTCCATATATATCTACCATGTCTTCTTATCCATCTGTCTATTGGTGGACATTTAGGCTGCTTCCATACCTGAAGCAAACGTAACATCGTGTACCTACTATACACAAACCGAAAAAAGTTACCAAAAAAAAATCCATTTTGATAAGAGCAGAATGATGAAGAAGACAAGGAGCTTAAGAAAGGGAGGAGAGAGAAGCAGAGGCTAAATCCAGAGGTGTGGACCTTTGTGCACCCATTATAATTTTGGTTTTCATTCCAAGTGCACTTGCCATTTGTGTGTTTTGTGACAGGCATGAAGCCATGGATTGAACAGCGTTTTCGCGGAAAATTACGATAAAATGTCATGAAAAAAATCATTTTCTTATTTTTTTTAATTTAATTAAATTTTTTAATTTAGTTTTTAAATGCTTGTGTAAAGTAATACGCACAAATCATAATTAACAAAGTTTAGCATTTAGTCAAGTTTGTTTTAAGATTTTATTATTAAATATTTAAATCACAGAGAGTGAAATGTTCTCACCACAACAATAAAATGGTAATTATGTGACCTGCTGGATTTGTTAACTAACCTTATTGTGCTAATCATTTGTATTGTAGATTTGCTTTATGTATCAATTGTATTTTTCAAATCCATAATATTTCATATAGTTATAAAGAGGCAGAAATGTGAAATCAAGCTTATTCAATGTAGTATTAAACTATCTCTGTTTTTAATAGCAATTTTATCCTTGCCAATGTTAAGCTAGCCTATGAAATGTATTTAGAAATGCTTTTTCTATATTCCAAAACGGCTTATATAAAATTGAAAAATATAACCATGAAATTTTCAAAGAAATCTTCCTGAAGTCCTCTGCTTCTCTTTATGGAAAGAGTTTAAAAAAATATTTTCGGGGCGCCTGGGTGGCTCAGATGGTTAAGCAGCCGACTACCAATTTCGGCTCAGGTCCTGATCTCATGGTTCATTTCATGAGCTGGAGCCCCGCATCCCTGCTGTGAGGGTAGAACCTGCTTTGGATCCTCTGTCTCCCTCTCTCTGCCCCTCCTCCTCCTCTCTCTCTCTTTCTCTCAAATAAATAAACGTTAAAATTTTAAAAAAGAATAATATTTTCATGGTTTTAGAAATATTCAAGCTTGGAATAAGCTGCCTTACCCTAAACATTTCTCTTAACAAAACGTCAACACTTTCAAATTTGTTTGCACTAAAATTATCAATTTTCTTTTAGCCTCCTAAACTATTTCATTTCTGTATCTCTATATGTGTCCCCTTATAATGCCTAAAAATATTTATCTGTGCCTTCTAACGTTTTCTCTTTCACAAATTTTGCCAAGTGTTTGTTTGTTTTGTCAGCCTTTCAAAAGAACCAACCTGTTGCTTTGTGAATTCTCCGTACTGTTTACTTATCATAACCATCATAATCTAACTCATTCTTGTATTCATTACCTCCTTCCTTTTACTTGATTTGAATTGTAAGGACAAGTGATTTACTTTATTGTACTTAATCTGCTCCTATCATTTTAAATCTTTTTTTTTAACGTTTATTTATTTTTGAGACAGAGAGAGACAGAGCATGAACAGGGGAGGGGCAGAGAGAGAGAGGGAGACACAGAATCTGAAATGGGGTCCAGGTTCTGAGCTGTCAGCACAGAGCCCGACGCAGGGATCGAACTCAGGGACCGTGAGATCATAACCTTAGCCGAAGTCGGATGCTTAACCGGCTGAGCCACCCAGGCGCCCCTGCTCCTATCATTTTAAATTGGTCTCTTGATTTACTGACTTCCCAGACCTTTTGGTACACAATAATTTCACTATCATTTATTTCTAAATAGCTGATATTTTTAGCTAAAATATCCTAGCAATGAATAGTTTATCTTTAATTTCTGTATATATGGAGATTTTAAAATGTATGCCTTTTATATGAATTTCTAAATTATATTCAGTTGTGAAACTGATCATCTTTATTTTTTATACTTTTTTTCACACTTCCTCTCTGTTTTATTCATGCCATGATTTGTCAAAGAAAATAGTCATTTGTTTTTCTTAAAACCTTACATTCTATATTACCGTGATTGCTTCCTCAGAGTATTGTTTAACTGTTCCCCTACTCCCTAAATTTCCTGTTAACTGATAGTCCATATAGAGGATTGATTATATTCAGGTTCTCTCTGTTTGTTTTTGGTCAAAGAAACCTTCATGATGCGGTTTTGTTGCCAATATTTTATCTCCCAGTGTGGTAAATAATCCTGAGTTGCCCCATGTGTTACATAACTAAGATTATTTCATGGATTCAGATGCCATCAGCCTGGTCCTTGTAATAGAAGTTTCCTCATCAAAGTTTCCCCTAATGGTTTTAAAATCAATTGTGCTTCCTGCCTAGCTCCATTATATTATTAAGGTTTGGAAAATGGAAGTTTTCTAGTCCTATCATTCTTTCTGCATTTACTGGGTGGGATTGTCCCCCCAAAACTTCGTTTGTGAACGCTTCAAATTCTTTGAAATGAAATTCACAAACAGAAGGCAGAATAAATAAATAAATAAATAAATAAATAAATGTTTTTACTAAACTTCCTGAATTTTCAGGCTAATCAGTTTTGTCTCTGATAATCTTTCATTGTGACCATAATTTTTCACATAAAATTATAAATTCAAGCAATCTTTGACATTTGATTTTTTTTCCATCTATAGCAATCATTACCATATTTCTGTTTAAACCTGTCATTATCATTTCAAAATTTAAAATTGCCAGTGGAAACACCTTTGAGTTGATTCCTGAGTCCTTTACACACTATTTCCATCTAAGTTTTGTTTTATAGCTTCTTTTGTGATCTGGCACAACAAATTATCCTAATGGGGTGTGTGTGTGTGTGTGTGTGTGTGTGTGTGTGTGTGTGTAATGCTTCCTGCTCTGTCTGAAGTTACTTACTTCTCCAAGGAATCCTGGTTGCCATTAATAACCGTTAATATTTGAAATGGTAATGTAGAGACTGGTGGTGTTTATTAGACTGGAAGGCCATTGTTTCTATAACTTTTGGTGTATCTCGCTAAGAAATACATGTGTCATTTTAAAGGCCATACTTCTGTATTTCAATTCAAGTTTAAAATGATGGGCTTTTAATCCTAAATACTTTTATTTTTCTAGTTGGATCTTTTTTGTACACTGAATTCTTGTGATACCAATGCAACTGCTTATTTACTTTTTTCTACATCATGCATAAAATAATTTCAAAATGTCTTTACCAATATGATAACTGAAAAGACTGCCACATACTGTTTTTGACTGCTTGCAAATGTTTTTTTTCTATAGAATACACTGGTTTTACATTAAAAAAAACAGTAAGAAACCACTGTATTTTAGTCACTTATATTTCTTTTTTCTGTACAATAGTATTACTAATTTGACATAGATGTAATTTATTTCGGTTTCTTTTAAGTTTATGTTGCCATTCATTGTTTGTTGTAGTTATTTGAGTGCATTCTTAAGAATGCAAAATGTTTTCATTATTTCTCAGCAAATTCACCAAGTGGATAGTCCCATTGTGTCGATGAGAAAATTAAGGCTTTGAAAATAAAATCATTTGCTTGAGGCCTCAAATATAATAGGAATTCAAGTAAGAATTCAAATTCGGCTTTGTCTAAGCCCCTAGAGCCTTTAAATCTGAACTACTTTACCATTGTCACTAATAAACTACTTTTTTGGAAATATACACTTCTCTTAATGCTAGTGAAGGCTGTACTCTGAGTGAGTTCTAGCTGCATATATAACTTTGTGGATGTGTGTGGGAAAACAGAAGATCTCACGAGAGTCTCCACAGCCAATAAATATGCCAATACTGAATTAATGGAGGAGCAAGGGGCTGGAAGAGGCCTGGGTTTCTTTCACATAAAACTGATTTATGATATATAAGCCATTTATATTCAATTGTTCCTATGAAAAATACTTGATATTGGCTTTTCCCCCTAAATAACTCAATGTTGTTAGAATGTGGACTCACATAACCAGAAGTTCACGGTCGTGAAGAGTGATGCCCATGTTAAGAGCATGCTTTTTCTATACTAGAACTTTGTTGATCATAATGTTGGTTTTTCACCAACATCTATCCTATTTCAGAACACTACCTTTCTCATAATCTAAATTTCTGTATGTAGTTGTGACTATTTCTGGGTTCTATTCTTTTGATCTCTTTGTGTGTCATTTCCAACCACACTATTTTAACCGGAGACTTTTGAGGCATGTTTCAATAATTAGTAGGTCTAGCATTTCCTTATAGCTATTTGCATTTCCTGTTTATTTTTCCATATGAACTTCAGTGTCAACTTGCCCAGATCCACCAGTCATTGGATCCTTATTTGGATCACTTCAAATTTGTAAATCAATTTAAGAAAAGATCCTAGGGGTGCCTGGTGAGTCAGTGGAGCATCCCACTTCGGCTCAGGTCATGATCTCATGGCTTGTGAGTTCCAGCCCCACGTCAACACAGAACCTGGATCCTGCTTTGGATTCTGTGTCTCCCTCTCTCTCTGCCCCTCCCCTGGTCATGCTCTGTCTCTCTCTCTCCGTCTCTCTCTCTCTCTCAAAAACAAATAAACATTAAAAAATTAAAAAAAAAAGAAAAGATCTTAACCCAAAATAGGTGTCCTTACCTTTTTAAAGTATATTTTTTGTCTCCCAGGAATGTTTTACATTTTTTTGTATAGATTTTTGAATAGTCCTTGTTAAATTATTCCCAAATATTTCATCTTATTTGTCATTAGTGTAAATAGGGTTTTTCATTCATCATGTCTTCTTACTGGTTTTATTTGTGTAAAGGAATGTTGTTTATTTTTGCATATTAACTCCACAACCTGTTAACTTATTTTTATTTCTTATTATTAGAGGAGTTAGGTTTATCATCAATTTTCTCATATTACTTAGGTATATTATCATACATGTGCAAATACAGAGAGTTTATATATATATATTTAGATTTCTCTAAATATATATAATATGAATATATATATTTAGATTACTCTAAATATATATAAATTTATGTATATATTTATATATAATATATATTCTTTAATATATATTAATTAATTTAATATATCAATTAATATATTGTATATATTTATATATAATATATATTCTTTAATATATATTAATTAATTTAATATATCAATTAATATATTGTATATATTATATATATTTAATAATAAATATCTATAATATAAATATATATTTAATAATAAAATTATATTATATATATTTAGAGCAATCTAAATATATATATTTTTATTATATACATTTATTATTAAATATATATATTATAGATACTTATTATTAAATATATATATTTATATTATAGATATTTAATATTAAATATATAACATATACAGTATATTAATATACATTAAGTTAATTAATATATATTAAATAATATATATTATATATATTATTAAACATATATTATTTAGAGCATCTAAATATGTGTGTGTGTGTGTGTGTGTGTGTATATATATATTTTATATATCTTTCTATCTATAGTTTTTAGCCTAGGTACATTGGCTATACCACCAATGTTAATAAGGAGTGCAGATAATTCCAATGAAATACCTTAGGACTTTTTCTGCAAAGTAAAACCTTTAGAATCCTCACAAACACATAGATACATGTACATATATACATACACATGCATAAATATATGTATGTACTTCATCCAGATAAGAAAGTATCCATGCATTTCTACTTTTTCCAAATGTTAGATATCCAGTATTTGTGGAGGTTTCAAATGCGGTTAAAAATAAGGCATATTTTGTACTATCACTATATAGTAGTCAATGCATATCTAAAATACCTACCATACTGATTTAGAGTCTGGCGCTTAACCGACTGAGTCACCCAGGCGCCCCAATTTGCTGTTTTAACAAACAACCATAGCCCATGATAGCTGAAAAAGTGCAAGTCTAACAATCCTAATGCAGGGTCAGGTAAAAACGTGCAGAGAAAGAGTAGCACACTGGATCATTTAGAGCATCTGTAGCTTAACTTATTTTTGCGTTCAAACTTGCTGCCTTATATTAAGGGCGGCCTGTTAAAATCACCTTCTATCAATGTGCTACTATTTCTCCTTGCATCTATTGTCATTTTTATATGATATAGTCACTGTTACTGAATAGACTCATAACTGTTCAATCTTCAGAGTAGCATGTATCCTTTAAGACTAGAAAGTGTCTTTTTTTGGCCTCACGGAATCCTCTTTAGAGGTGATTCTTTGCCTCTGTTCAGACCTCTGAGCAAGGTTCACAGCACCTGCGTTCTTATTGCTTCCGTTTGCCTTGTAAATCTCTGTTCATCACTTTACTTTGGGCAACCTACTGCTTTTCTGAGTTTCATCGACTTCTGCTTCATTTCACCCTTT
This sequence comes from Herpailurus yagouaroundi, assembly GCF_014898765.1. Taxonomy (NCBI): domain Eukaryota; kingdom Metazoa; phylum Chordata; class Mammalia; order Carnivora; family Felidae; genus Herpailurus; species Herpailurus yagouaroundi. The sequence continues at coordinate 37,212,784 of NW_024412407.1, forward strand.
TTTTTTTTTTTGTATTTCTGTTCTCTTTTATGACCGCGTGAGGATATTGTAGTTAATGTGCAAGGTGGCACTACCATTTTTATCAGTTTTGTGGTTGTTTTCTTTTTTCAGAGATTGACTTTGTAGGTAAAAAAAAAAAAAAAAAATCCTTTAATCACATCCTTGAATTGTTAAAGAGGTTTCATGTAGATGTAGTCTGTTTTTGGGTTTGGTTTTTTTTTTTTTTTTTTTTTTTTTTTTTTTTTTTTTTTTTTTTTATTCATTTAATGATCAAGGTTCCTAGTTAGAGAGCTCCCTCTTCTGTCCACTCTGTGCTTTTCTGTGCAGTTTCCTTTTTGGATGTCGACGTGCAAGATGCGGTGGGGAGGAGCAGGCAAAGGCGGATCTTTTTTCTTCTTTCTTCGGGATCCTTAAATCCTCAGAATTCTTCTTCTTCTTCTTCTTTTTTACTTTCAGTCACATCTCTAAGAGGCATCGCCTCTTCTTTATTCTCTTTCTCTCACAGGAAAAAAAAAAGTGTTTTTCCAAGTTTCTCACATGTTTTACGTTCCAAACCCCCTATGAACGACCAAGTCCCAAACTACGTGAAGTGCCCCGGAATTTATGAGTGCAGTTTAATCTTCCTGGATTGATGATGTCTGTGCTTCATCGACGTCTTCTGTTGTCTTTTTCATAGAATATTTTAAGGACGAATCCCCCCGGCGCTGCACCATTTGCATTAAGCAGTAGGCTGGAGAAAGAGCCCTGTTAAATTTCTTTTCTCTACGTACAGCTGATTTGAAAGTGGTGGTGCTCTGAACCATCCGATGCTGAAAGGGCATGGGTCTTGCGTGGTTGCATTGGCTTTTCTTATTGATTTTATGTATCTGTGGGAGGGATGGGGGTGTTTGAAATCAGGCAGTGTCCTTGCAGTATGAAACTGGAGGCTTAGCCAGTGTGTTTCTGAAAGCACCCTTTCTTTTAGATCCTTCCTCTAAAATGCACCTCATATTCTCATCCAGTAACAGCCTGCACGGAGACTCCTACGTTTTCAGTGAATAAGCAATTCTAAAATGTTAACCTGAAGTGGCTAAGTTCTCCATGTACGCATTGGCTCTCTCGCGGTCCCTCTGTGTCATTTATTTAATGTTTTTGTCTGTTTTGTTTCTGTTTTTTAGAGAGAGAGTGCATGTGTGAGGGTGGGGGAGGGGCAGAGAGGGAGAGAGAGAGAAAAATCCCAAGCAGTCTCCAAAGGCAATGCAGAGCCCTACGTGGGGCTCAATCCCACCACCCAGGGATCATGGTCTGGGCCAGAATTGAGAGGCGGCTGCTGAACCGACCGAGCCACACAGGCGCCCCAATTTTCTGTTTTAACGGCTCTTTTAGCCCATAATGGCTGAAAAATGTAACTCTAACAACTTTAATGCAAGGTCAGGGAAAAATGTACAGAGAAAGAGTAGCAAGCACACTGGATTTTACCACATAGGTTTTATTTACTTATTTATTTAATGTTGACTTTTGAGAGACAGAGTATGAGCAGGGGAGGGGCAGAGAGAGAGAGAAAGAGAGACAAAGAATCCGAAGCAGGCTCCAGGCTCTGAGCTGTCTGCACAGAGCCCGACGTGGGGCTCAAACTCACAAGCCATGAGCGTGAACTCACAAGCCGTGAGATCATGACCTGACCGGAGGTTGGCCGATCAACCGAGTGAGCCACTGGGCGCCCCTGCAACATAGGTTTTGTAGGAGCTAGAAGCATCTCGAAGAATATTGTTCAGAAAACTTCAGCAGGTAATTAGAGAATATTAAAAGCCCTAGCTGGTGCCATAAGAAGCTATTTTATGGCACTGTTTACAATGGCAATCCCTCTCCCGGTCATGAGATGAATCTTACACTCACACAGGGTGATATTTGTGTCCATTTAAATCCAGTTAAACTGCATTTGAGTGTAATTCAAATCTGATTTAGATATAAGTTAGAGATAGAGTGAATTAATCTCTATTTTATATCACTTAACACCATATATATATATATATATGCATGTAAATTATAAATCTATAATATGCTTATCTTTATTTATACTTCTAGGGGAAAAAATTAACCACATGACATCAGTAAGATGGCAAAATAGGAAATCCCAGACCCTACTTCCAACCACAAACACACCAATTCAATAACAATTCACAGGCAAAATCCCTTTGTGAGAAATTCTAAAACTGAGAGGTTTTATGCAGCCTGGGTGAATGCAAAACTACCCACTTGGAAGCCAGCAGGAAAAACTGAGACGCCCTCTTGGCATAATGTTTACCCCTGGTTCAAGTCTATTCAATCAGGAGGAAACTCCCAGTTCTCAGCTTTCCCTGTGGGAGGGAGGGGGTAGACTGAGTGTCTAAATGCCCTAACTTTTCCCGGGGCCACCCAAATGACCAGATTCTGTCTAGCCTTTCAGAGTGCTGATGACACCCAGCATAATCCAGCCTCAGTGAGAACAATGACGGTAGGGTAGCCTGGCAGTCATCATCATCCCCTTTTTCTAACATGTTTCTCATGTCCCTGTAAGCCTTCAGTAGAAGCCTTCAGTCTTTCTAGACCTTCCAGCTTCTATCCACTGCCATGGTTCAAGCACTCAGCTTATTTTTTTTCTTTATGGTAGTTCCTCTCTTCTGAGTGCCAAAATCTGAATCATCTATTGCCATGTAATGCATTATCCCAACACTTTGTAGCGTAGAAATAAACAGGTATTATATCACACAATTTCTGAGGGTTAGGAATCTTTAAACAACCCAGAAGAACGAATCTGGCTCATGGTGTCTGGTGAGGTTTCCATCAAGAGGCTGGCTGGGCCTGTGTCCTCTGAAGGCTTGTCTAGGGCTGGAGAGTCAGAGGCTGTTAAAGAAGAAGAGGTCTCATTACTTGCAGTTGGACTTCACTTGCTTGCTGGCTGTCCATAAGAGGCTTCAGTTCCTTGTCGCATGGTCCTATCAGCAGAGTTTCTCATCATACAGTAGCTGGCTTCCCCCAGATCAAGTGATAGGGGAGAGAGAAGAGAAGAAGCCATACTATCTTATATGATTTAGCCTTAGAAGTGGCATATTTTCATTTCTGCTGTATTCCACTGGTGACCCAGATCAACCCTGGTACAGTGTGGAAGGAAATTATGTAAAAGTAGGTACACCAGAAGCTGAGTATCACTGGCAGATACCTTGTAGTTTGGCTAACACACATACTTTATGGATTTTCACCTTTTAAAATGAACGCATAATATCAGACACAACTGTTTTCTTTAAGTGTATTCATTTCACTCTGAGAGAGAGAGCGCACAAGTGTGGGCAGGGAAGAAAGAGAGGGAGAAAAAGAGAGAGAGAGAGAGAGAGAGAGAGAGAGAGAGAATCCCAAGCAGGCTCTGCACTGTCAGCACAGAGCCCCATGTGAGGCTTGAACTCACAAACCGTGAGATCATGACCTGAGCCGAAATCACGAGTGGGATGCTTAGCCAACTGAGCCACCCAAGCACCCCAGGACACAACTGGTTCTATACGGCAAATTTTATAAGTACATTTACGACTAATAAGATGTGATAAGGCAAGAAGGAAAGTAGGATTGGTGCCTACATATTCTCATTTTGGACACTTTGGCAAGGGTTTGCAATCTATGGCCTGTTAGACCAAATTTATCCCACCATCTGTTTTTGGAAATGAAGTTCTTTTGTAACACAGCCAAACCGTTCATTTATGTATTATCAATGCCTTCTTTTGCACCACAATGGCAGACTTGAATAGTTCCACAGACACTGGTCCACAAAGTTGGAAATATTTACAATCCAGTTCTTCAGAAAAAGCTTTCTAACCCCTGCACTAAGATATAAAGAGAAAAAGTTCAAAAGGCCTAAAATTGTGGAAATGGAAACGGGGATTTAGATATTCCAAAGATTTAGGTAACTGAAAGAAATCATAATGCTTCAATTAGCATACCCATAGAAAGCTTTTAAAAAAGGCAAATGATATAATACAACAGGAGGGAATTCAAGTAAGAATTTGGGACCAAAAAAACATGCAGGACCAAACTCCCCAGTGTTCTTACTTCCACAAAGGTATGATTCATACCCAAATGAAACTGCTGATATTTGTGCTGGTATTTCTGTGACAAAACTTGGTTTTAGGAGAGCTCAGGCAGAAGTTTACTGCAGAGTCTGGTTACATAGCGGAGACAGGATATCTAACCAATTATCTCAAGTATAAGTTATAAATAAACAAATGGGTTCTAGGTGCTACACAGGAAGTTTGAACTTTAAAAAAACTTACCATAAGTTTTTTTCTGTTAGTTTTTCTGTTAACTAACTTAGTTATTTAGTTAGGTAGCTAACTCACTGCCCTAATCATGGCCAAGAGTCAAAAACCAACTTTTAGGGGCACCTGGGCATCTCAGTGGGCCAAACATCCAACCTTTGATCTCAGCTCAGGTCTTGATCTCAGGGTTCTGAGTACAGACCCCATGTGGAGCCCGTTTCAAACAAAACAAAACAAACGAAAAACCACCAACTCTTAAGTATCTCTGAAGATAAGCAAAGAGCTGTCTCAAGCCAGCTATACAAAAACTCCGTCTTTAATAGGTAACTTAAATGTCAGTAATGGAGGAATTAAGAATTAATATATTGGAAAAAAATTTTTGAAAAGTATTATTTGTCCTCACTTTTATGAATTCAATTCCTGGTTATCTCACCAGGAATCAAAAGGTAATGTTTAAATGCAATAAACTATGTAGCAGCGCTTACAATGTACATTTTAGGGGACGTTCGTATGGTAGACAGATGACTCTCAAATTCCCATGACCTGGTGTATGTCTATACAGTCCCCTGCCCTCGAGTTTCAGTGGGATTTATGAAGGTGATGGGGGGTTGCTCTGTGATTAGATTACACTAAATGGAAAGATTTGGCTATTTTTCAGGTGTGATTAAGGTTACAAATTAGTCAATTTTTAGTTAGTCAAAAGAGAATATTGTAGGTACACCCGACTTAATTAGTTGAATACTTAAAAAGAAAAAGACTCCAGAGGTGAGAAAGAGAGAGGAGTGGGCACCTTCTGGCCTGAAGAAGTAAGCATTCCCGGAGTGACTGTCTATGGAGGGGGCAGCCACTGGGGGGGTGAGGGTCTAAGTCCTAAGTCCTACAACCGAAAAGAACTGAATTCTGCCACCAGCTTGAATAAAGTTGGAAAAGGACTCTGAGTTTCAGATAAGAATGCAGCCTGGCCAAGACCTTGATTTCCAGCCTTGTGAAGCACTGAACTAAGGACTAAGCCAGGCCCAGCTCCTGACCCATAGATACTATAAATCTACCATAATTTGTTTTTTCTTTTTTTTTTTTTTTAATTTTTTTTCAACGTTTATTTATTTTTGGGACAGAGAGAGACAGAGCATGAACGGGGGAGGGGCAGAGAGAGAGGGAGACACAGAATCGGAAACAGGCTCCAGGCTCTGAGCCATCAGCCCAGAGCCCGACGCGGGGCTCGAACTCACGGACCGCGAGATCGTGACCTGGCTGAAGTCGGACGCTTAACCGACTGCGCCACCCAGGCGCCCCTAAATCTACCATAATTTGATATGCAACAATATGTAGCATGTATTACACATATTGAGGGTAATACACCTAGGTACCAGGATAAAATTAAGGAAGGATAAGCTGACTCTTGGCATATTATATTGTTATTTTGTGGGGTTTTGTTTTGAACATTTCCTCGCCCTCTGTCATTAGTTTTACATCCAACCCTGAGATATTTATTCAGCTAGATCCATCGATGTGCATTAGCCCATTTCATAACAAAAAAACAGAGAACAAAAGTAAAATAATGTGTCTCCCCCCCCCCCCCCAAAATATATCAGAAATTACATGTTAGAAGGGAAAAGAGATGTTTGGTAGAAAGACCTTTACATAAAAGAAGTCTTTCCTATCCCAGTGATGACAAAGAGTTTTTCAGGACGAAGGAAAGCAGCCTGCAGGTAAAAGTGGGAGGAAGAATAGTAAAAATGAAATGTGGTTGGGGAAACCGGGTGGCTCAGTCAGCTGAGCGTCCGACTCTTGATTTTGGTTTGGGTCATAATCCCAGCGTCTTGGGATGGAGCCCCGCATTGTGCTCTGAGCTGAGCGAGAAACCTGCTTAAGATTCTCCCTCTCTCTCTCTCTCTCTCTCTCTGCCCCTCTTCCCTATTTGTCCTCTCTCTCGCTCTCTCTAAAGTAAAAATAGATAGCTAGATGATGATGATAGATAGGTGATAGATAGATAGATAGATAGATAGATATAGATGATAGATAGATAAAGTGTGTGTCTGACGGTCATAGACTCAGTGTCACCAATATGATAGGATGATGCTATGAGAAAGACATACTGCTGTGGGGGACTAGCACTCTCCTTTCCATCATAAGGCCCGAAAATGATATGGGGTTTGAAAAGAACACCTGAGCTATAATTGGGAGGCTACAGGAATTTTCCCATCTCAATAGAGACAATTCTTGACATAGATTACTCTCTGAAATTAGATCCCATCCATCGTATTTAGCACCTTCTGTTCCCTCACTGCACTTGAGATCATAATGAATATATGTGAGTTCTCAGTAAAAAGGCAAATTGAGCTCTAGGCACCTCACAGATTCATCCTGGACAAAATTATAAAAAGTAGACTATCCTTGCTTCACTACAGAGAAAACCACTCTAAGTAGAAAAGCAAACAAAAAACCCAGAGGAAAATTGCCTTATGGGAGGAGGAGTGGAAGGTGGGATATTGGGACAGAAAACTAGTGATTTTCATTATTAGCTTACCTATGCTATTGTTAATGTAATTGAATATTTGGAATTTACATGGACAACAAAGCCCAAACATTTTAGATACCCAGAGAGGGCAATGTGTGTTCTCCTGGTCCAAGTTACACGTTTGATTTATATCATCTTGTCTTCTTCATGGTAAAACTTAGTCATACTTCTCCTAATCTTCAGATGAGAATGTGAAAAGTTCACCTGGTTGTCTTATTATATTTATATTTTAAGAACTAAAACACACAAGGCCCCTTTCTCTTCCTGACTACTAAAAATCAACTTGAGGTTCTTAATTATTATAATTCATTTGAAATATAGAAATAGAAAGCAAAGAGACACGTCAATATAAAATTTTTAAGATGTACATACAATAGTTTTACAAAAGAGAATTGGCTTTTCATATGTGTAAGATTAGGAAAACCCCATCCAGGTCATAGATACGTGGCCTTATTATGTTCTCACCCCTTCGATGACACACTCAGAATCCCCACAGTTAAGTGGTTTGTTCCTCCCCCACAGAGAAAGGGAATTGTTCAATATTTGACACAACTTTTAGGGAAAAGGTTTGGGATTTATTAAAGATTAATATCTTCAATGTACACCTGAGTGACTTTTTACTGATGGATAAGCATAAGGCAAGAGAGATTGTAGAGTGAAAAAATAAGTATTGCAAATTTATGTGATCAGGGCTTAGATTCTATTTACCCTTGCAAAATCTAAAAGCCATAGATAGATTCCCAAATAGGGAATCACCTATTTGGACAAAGATTCAAAATTGTTCTGCAGAGCTCAAGACCGTCAAGAGAAGAAACACAAATATGTTCTCTTCTAAAGTCGGATGATACACATGAGAAAGATGTCATATGACACTCTAAGCTCTAAATTAAAACAAATAGATATATAGACATCCAGAAAGAACTAAGTTCCAGAAAAGTAAGGTGAAGATAGGACTTTCCAATTCAGTGTGCCTTACAAAGAACTGAAATGACAGTGATACGTATCAGTTGACATGAATTATTTTATTTGAATTTCTACAGAGAAAATTTACCAGAATATACACATAAAAATGTATTACATGTAATATTGAACATATGCATTAAATCAAAATATTCTTTTCTAGACCTTGACGCTTTATAATTTCAGGTATAGGTGCACAAATTTCATCCATTTTATTATTTATTTATTTATTTATTTATTTTTAAATTTACATCCAAGTTAGTTAGCATATAGTGCAATAATGATTTCAAGAGTAGATTCCAGTGATTCATCCCCTGTATACAACACCCAGTGCTCATCCCAGCAAGTGTTTTCCATAACGCCCCTTGCCCATTTAGCCCATCCCCCCCACCCAATCTCTCCAGCAAGCCTGTTTGTCCTCTGTATTTAAGAGTCTCTTATGTTTTGTCCCCCTCCTTGTTTTATATTATTTTTGCTCCCCTTCCCTTATGTTCATCCATTTTGTATCTTAAATTCCTCATATGAATGAAGCCATATGATATTTGTCTTTCTCTGACTGACTAATTTCGCTTAGCAAAATACCTTCTAGTTCCATCCACATCGTCGCAAATGGCAAGATTTCATTCTTTTTGACTGCTAACACTCCACTGGGCATATATACCACGTCTTCTTTATCCATTCACCTGTCAATGGACATTTGGACTCTTTCCATACTTGGGCTATTGTCTACAGCCCTGCTCTAAACATTGGGGTGCATGTGTCCCTTCGAAACAGTCCCTTCGAAACCTGTATCCCTTGGACAAGAACCGAGTAGTACAATTGCTGGGTCGTAGGGAATTTCATCAATGTTAAAACACAGGATTTCAAATATATGAAAATTGTGTCATAAGACATAATTTGAAACATTTTACAGATCCCTAAGGCAGATAATTAGCAACAATACAAGAGGTAAAGTCATATTCTTAGTACTGCTGAACCTTCATTACCCACCCCTCCACTCCAAGAAACACCTAAATAGGCTGTTGCTTACATGTAAAATTTTTTTAATGTTTATTTATTTTTGACAGAGAGAGAGAGAGAGAGAGAGAGAGAGCATGAGTAGGGGAGGGGCAGAGAGAGAGGGAGAGACCCAGAATTTGAAGCAGGCTCCAGGCTCTGGGCTGTCAGCACAGAGCCTGACACGGGGCTCAAACTCACAAACGGCGAGATCATGACCTGAGCCGAAGTCGGAGGCTCAACCGACTGAGCCACCCGGGCGCCTCAGCTGTTGCTTACATATAAAACGATATGTACTTCCACAGGGTTCATCCAAAGCTCTTTGATCTGAGCTATACAGTACGCATTTCTTTGTATTTAAATTTTGAATTAATGGCAATCTGTAACAAAAAATAAAATGTTAACATATTAGATAAGGGAATAATATTCAGGAGTAGTGTTTTTAATTAAATGACAGAACTTTTAAAAGCACTTGAATGCGATATTAACATAATGAGCCCAATTTTTTACTCAGAAGCCCCGTTTTCACGATTCCAGAGCACAATATGACAAAAACTGTTGTTGTCCCTATAATCAACAGCATTGAGGCCAAAGATTTTCTCTTTCTGCTGTTGTTATTAATGGTTTTGATATACAATATACTTTGCTTCTATTTTGTTTAGAGATGTACCGGCTAATGTAGTCCAGGAAAACAAATCCAAGCATAAAATTTGTCACTGTCTGACGCTGCAAAACCAATGCTTATGAATGAAAATGAGATCCAAAGCTTACAAATATACAGAAAATAAGCTCAGAATATTTGAAATATGGGAGGATGCTGAGAATATCGGGCTTAATAAGAGAATAGAAAATAACAGATATACTATGTTCCCTGGACAGCTCTGTGAATGTGAACACCTGTAGATGCACATACACATCCGAATGCTTACACAAGGCAGAAAAAAAGAAAAATGCTGAAAGCTGTTTCATGGTCACAAATACACTAACCTCATGACATTTGAGCATAAATTTGAATGTTCTAGATGGAGCTAAAATTCATGTTCTGTTCTATCTCCTCTCTTTTCTGTACTTGCATGCCTTAGGTTATCCTTGCTACAGTGTTCCCGAATGTCACATTCTCTGGTGAGATCTACAGATAAACGCACAAAGAACTAAAAAGACCTTGACTGCCAGAAACTTACAGATCTTGGGAGACGTTGGACTTGTTTTCCCACAACCAGGCACGATGTTTTTCACTGTAACGGAGCCCAATCCAGTAAAAGTTTGCACTGGACCTCATAAAATGCTGATTGGAAACATAGACAAACACATTAATCTAATCTGAATCTACTCTGGGAATAATGTACTTTTAACAAAGTGGCAGCATCAGATTGAGACTTCTAATCACACAAACTGAGATCATTCTTAATGTCCAGTTTAAAAAGTATAGGCACTTGCCTCGTATTTTCTTCCTTATCAGGCCCATTCATTTGTGATCAATAAACAAATACCATAAAATATTCCTTCTCAAAGGAATAAAAAACGTTAGAAAAAAAGTTAGAGTTTTCCTGGAACACCTCCTTCACAGAAGATTACAATCAAATTCAATCCCACATCAACAGTATCTTGAGAAGTAAATTTCATAGATATACTTGACTCAACTTATATTCGGAACAGATTCTTCATGCAGCTTGAGAAGTTTTTCACCTTTTCTTAAATTGAGTAATTTTTTGATCATACTTTCCGTACTTATTGCACATTATATCTCGGAATGATGACGAAAGACATATATTACAAAATAAATTATAAATTCAATTTACAAACTAAAACTTACAAACTTGTTTTATTAGTCTTTGCATAAAAATAATGGCCTTTATTCGTTCTTTGAATTCTCTCCAAAAAGTTCCTTGTACTTTATCTGTACTCCAACTTGATATTTATTCCTATGATATAAATCAATTTTACGTAGGTTTTATAATGATTGTTTCAAGGTGTCGCGAATTATTTAAGTCATTAGTTCAAATATAACCATCCATTTACTGCCCACTTAAAGATAAATCTAAGTATACCGCTTACTTAGCATATTTTCATACATCAAAAAAAAAAATGTAGGAAAGCAGAATTAAATACATGCCAATTCATCTGTGTTTTGAATCTGAAGTAGACTGGAATTCTGAGAAGCACAGAAATCACGACTCTCTTCCCAAGTTTTGAGTTCAGTAGAAAAGAAGTAGCAGTTGCATTGGTTCCCAATCCACTTTTCTTGGCAAAAACAACAGTCAGCTTCTAGGAGAAAAAAAACCAAAACATACGTGATGACATTCAATTTTCTCAATGCTATTTACCCACCCAAAAATCATTTGTTACTTATGCACCATTTCCCACAAATATTCTTCGAGAATCTACTATGCGTACCTTAGTTCAGGGGACATTAATGCAAACAAGTCAGACTTAACCTTTTTTCCTAAAAGCGATTATATTCTAGAGATAGAGTCAGAACTCTGTCATTTCTGATCATTTGTCAATTATATTTCATGATAACTTAGGTAAGTATGCAAGAGAATAAGTAAGTATGTTAGAATATTGGGTAGCAGAGTGTAAACTGCAGGGTGACTAGAAGAGCTTTCAAGGATGTGACTCATAATTGAGCTCCGCTGTGTGAACTAGATGAAAGAGGTATTTAAGGGAAACTATTTCCTGAGTCAGAAAAGCATATGGCACATTGGGAGAAAATTCCAGTGTTTGCGATATCTTATTTTCAAAATAAAGATAAATGAAACAATTAGCTTGAAGTCTACTCCTACAGTTGGACAGTGACAGCGTCTTGAACATTTGCTATCCTCGGTGATGAAAGTCAAGACACAGGGTAGGCACTCAAATCTTTTTCAAATGACTGGTGCCGAAGTGTAGGTAGGGTAGAAAGGTAGTGGTTCCCAGGAGCTGGAGAGTGGGGTAAATGGAGAGATGTTGGTCAAAGGGGACAAACTTCCAGTTAGAAGGTGAATAAGTCCGGGCGATCTAATGCACAGAGTTAAGGTCATAGTTAGAAATACTGTATTATATACTTGTAAGTTGCTAAAAAAAAAAAAAAAAAGTAGATCTTGAATGTTTTCGCCACAAAAAAAGAAATGGTAATTATGTGACATGATAGAGGTACTACTTAATGTTATGGCAGTAACATATTGCAACATATGTGTGTATCAGATCAATTTCTCCTATACTTTCACCTTACACAACGTGATATGTCAGAATCTCATTAGGGATGCAAAAATGCTAAGGGAAGAAAAAAAGGTAAATTAAGTGTTACATGATCACAGAAGATGGTGAGACAGTTTGGAGAGCGTTTGGAAAAAATACCTAAAAAATTGGACTTTGAGCTGGCTTTCCCTGGATAAGTAGGGACTAAAATTGCAGAAACATGTGCACTCTATTGTGAGTCAGGTAAGAAGCAGAAGCAAAGTCAAAGAGATGTAAAAGTATGGGTTATGAGCAAACTGGCAGGCGATTAGGATTAACTGTAGTATTTACTGTAATCTATTTTTGATTTGTTACAGCACTAATGTAACATGGGCACTTAAATAGGAAAAAAAATGTCATTTAGGCTAATATGGTCCTTATTGCTTAAATAGGTAAAGTATGCACATTCAATGTAATTTAACAGTTTTTACATTAGAGAATAATGAACTGTGACTATCCTACAATTATCAGGCAAACTCATATTACTAAGTGTACATCATGTTCTGTGTGAGAAAAACAAGAAACTGCTTATTCTATCCTCTACCAACACTAAGGTTTTCCAAAGTATGAAACCTACCTTTCTGGATTTCTGTGGTTAGTCCTGGAGACATTGTTGGCTGAATACTTTGTTTAGTAAGTACTGTAAGAAACAATTAGACATTTACTTCTTTAGATGCAAGTTTATGAAATAATGACATATTACACATTAATAAAATGAATAAATAAAATTATTAATAAAATTTAAAAAATGAAGCCTTCTAGTTAAATGTTTCATCACAGTTGTGGTCTTTATAAAAACTTGTCTGGAAAAACTTACAATTTTTCAGGGCGCCTGGGTGGCTCAGTCAGTTAAGCATCCGGCTTCGGCTCAGGTCATGATCTCATGGCTGGTGAGTTCCAGCCCCGCGTCAGGCTCTGTGCTGACAGCTCAATGCCTGGAGCCTGCTTCGGATTCTGTGTCTCCCCCTCTCTCGCTCTGCCCCTCCCCTACTCACACTCGCTCCCTCTCTCTCTCTCAAAAAAAGTAAACATTTAAAAAACTAATAAAAAAAAAGAAAACTTACAATGTTTCAGCAAAATCCCCGTAGTAGCCATCAAGGAAAGGCAGATTACTCCTAAGATGCCGGAAATCAAATTCCATGGATTGATCTGAGAAGCTGTGGTAAAGGAGAGGTCCAATGATGACTCAAAAAACAAACCCGGGAGGTGAAGTTCTTAAAAGCAACACAGGGAGAGAGACTCCAAGAAGTTCTTTCATTTGGTAGCCCAATCATCTTGCCAATGAAACAGGAGAATGAGAATATCGCATTCAGAACTCCAGCCAATAGCAACAGCTTTACGTGGTGTAATTTATTCTTTAGCGAGATTATCTGTTAACTCTTCTCCTTTACCAGTCCTGTCTCAGTAAAGTGGATTTACAATTTATTTCCTAATTCAGCAAAGAAGCTTAGGCATTTGGGGTAAGAGGAAATCAAGTAGCATCGCGTTGTGTTCTATGGGCTTACGTAACAGATGCTTGTGTTGCTTTTCTCGACAAAACCCACAAGATAATAGGAGTCCCATTAAGTAGGTGAGAAAACTTAAGATCCATTAATAATGCTATTTGTCTTGAGGTATAAAAGCGGGTATGTATCTAAGTCAGAAAGCCAATGAAAGCTTGGCTAGGCCCAGCGTCTTTTACCCAGCATACTTGATCACCCCCACAAAAGGACTTGGAAATGTGCCCTTCTATTCATCTCAATGTGTTCTCTGCCGAAGAAATGTCTGGCTGCTTGCAGCTTTGTAGAGATTTTATAGGTAAGGGAACACAGGAGCCTTCTGGACCTAGGCTGGGGAAGGGGGTTCCCCAACCAATGCATGGGTAATACTTCAGTGGCCTGGATTCACTTCACCATGCATTAAATTATGATATATAACAACCATTTTTTTGCAACAACATTACACTTTCTCCTACCAAAACTTACTTGCTTCTGGGCATTGTAGGCTAAAACAATTTAAAATTGGGAGACTTGGCATTAACATTAGCATCCTCTCGAAGAGTATTGTCACTAACAAACAGTCCAATGTGCCAAACTATTAATCTAGGTGATTTGAGGTGTCACAACCTCAACACTTTAACAAGTGTTAAAAGAACACTTGTAAGCATTGTCCTTAATATGTGGCATTTTCTAGTTACTTCTGCACCAGCGTTATGTTGCTCATAATTTATCAGTTCGCATTAGAGTTTAGAGCTATCCCTGTCAGAAGCCACTCTTTAAACCTGCTGGAAAAGCTCCAAAAAAATCATTTCTAAGTTACAGGTGAAGAATCAGAACTGGAAAGTGCTGATACCTGGAAAGCCTAAAAACATCCACTTTTTTTCCCTAAAAGCACCGCCCTGATATTAGCCATGTCCATGAGACACCCTTTCTGGCTAATTTCATTTTTAAAAATGCGATGACTTGGGCCTCACATACCTGCCATAAGGAATGTTCCAGTGTCGACGCTGGCAAAGCACAATTTGTGCTTAATCAAGAAGAATGGTGTTGTGTTGGTTCACGGAGCCGAGCTGGAAGCTAAAGAATTCAAAAGTCATGTATGAAGAAACTTAGCAGAAAAAAAGAAAAGAAAAATGATATATTCGGGCAGTTCTTGAATCTTCTATTGGTGAATGCATAGTATGAACAAGAAGTAGTAAAGTCACTTCTAAAATGTTTCCGGAAACACAACACAGGAAATGCTCACCATTCAAGTGTAATGCAAACGCTTTGACTATTAGAAGAGAAGATGAGAGGGATTTTTTTTTAAACATATGAACATCAAAGACGTCTTTAAAAATCATTTGGAAAATGGGAAATTTGGGGTTTTCATCCTTTGAGCATACTGGTAATCTGGGTCAAGATGAATTGTTATACTGTTCCCTTTGTTTTCTTGTCTCAAATGTCATACCCTGAGGCTTTACCTTTAGTAAAATGCTATGAAATGCAAATTGCCTTGGTGTTACCTCAAGTTAAACTCAAAAAAAGACTTCAGAAGAGCTGCAGAACCACCAGACATGTAACAGATTATGGGAGAAAACAGCCATCCTCCCGAAAACAGGTGCTAAGTGAATGTCTGACCTAAGATGGTAAGGAGTCCATAATGCGCTAGTTAGAAACACAGTCAAACGTGTAAAGTAAATCCCAGTCCCTGCGGCCCATCCTCTTATGGATTATGAATCAGCGCCAAACTGTACTCATCTTACGAGACATCAGCACACAAAGGTATTAAGCAACGCTTCCTTCCTAAATCGTTAGACATCCCATCCTGGGACATCTGAATTCAACAGAACTTTGTGGGTGAAGCACTGGGCATGTCCTACAGTTTGTATGGTCAGCACGAGTTTCAAATGCAGCCACAAGAAGAACTTCTTTCTTAAAAGGATGGACTATTTTTGCATTCATACCTCTAATATGGTTCCACGTGTTATTTCAGAGATGTGAAAAAACTATATTATTTTATTTAAAAAAAATTTTTTTTTCAACGTTTATTTATTTTTGGGACAGAGGGAGACAGAGCATGAACGGGGGAGGGGCAGAGAGAGAGGGAGACACAGAATGGGAAACAGGCTCCAGGCTCTGAGCCATCAGCCCAGAGCCCGACGCGGGGCTCCAACTCACGGACCGCGAGATCGTGACCTGGCTGAAGTCGGACGCTTAACCGACTGCGCCACCCAGGCGCCCCAAAACTACATTATTTTAAACAAATGGTAGAAATGAGTTAAAATTGTTCTGATTCAAACAAGAGTTTAACTGATTGTTGAATAAAACAATGGATGGGGATGAAATTCTCTTCTATTTTAAAGCCACGTAATAAAGTTATGATTGCCTATTTTATCTCCAATCACCTAAAATCCAAAACATGAAACTAATAACTTTATTTAAATGAAACATCACATGGTAAGAACATTGAATCCATGTTTTTGTTCATGATTAAAGCCATTTTATTTTCACAGAAACACAGGTGTGTGTATTTTATTATTTAATAAAGATCTATTTTTATTCGTTGTAAATTTTCCTGAGAGTTTCATAACCTGTCTCCAGAAACCTGAATTTTAGGCTATTCATGAAATCTGTTAAGACACCTTATGTCAGTTTTATAATGAGTATTTAAGGGTACAATAAATAACCAGATAATTTATCCAAAAGTCCATTCAGTGGGGCTCCTGGGTGGCTCAGTTGGTTGAGAATGTGACTCCTGATTTAGGCTCAGTGAGTGATCCCTGAGTTGTGGGATGAGTGCTGCATCTCAGGAGGGAGCCTCCTTAAGATTATCTCTCTCTATGGGGTGCCTGGGTGGCTCAGTCGGTTAAGCATCCAACTCTTGACTTTGGCTGAAGTCATGATCTCACCATTCTTGAGTTCAAGCCCTGAGTTGGGCTCTGCACTGACAGCACAGAGCCTGCTTGGGATTCTCTCTCCCTCTCTCTCTGCCCGTCCCCTGCTCGTTCTCTCTCTCTCTCTCTCAAAATAAATAAATAAACATTAAAAAAAGCTTTATAGAGAGTCTCTGTCTCTCCCCCTCTGCCACTCTCCCTCCCTCGCACATTCTCTCTCTCAAATAAAAAAGAAAATAAAAAAGAACCTGAAAGTTCACTCAATGTCTAACAATCAAATTGAAAGTGTTCAGCTTAATTTTGAAGTATTCTTTAATATCTCCCAAAGGAAAATGTGTGATACTTCATTTGAGAAAATACTGATTCGTCTCACTCTCTAACTGAAATACACTAAGATTATGACAATCAGAGGAGACCCCAGTTCCCTTTCATTTGTGCTTCATTCTGAAGGTGGTAGCCCTTTAAATGTATTCCCAGTCCACTCTGGAACAGAACAGAGAAAGGAGACAACTTCAGAAAGAAAACACTCTTATTAAAATTGAAATTTGAGCATGATCTTGTAGGATAAATTGGACTTGGAAATACAGCACTGTGGCTACTGCAAAGTGAGAAATAGATAACAGACATGCCTCCAACCAAAACCCAAATAAGACAGAAAAAGTCCAACACACGTATTTTCTTCCCATCCTTTCAAAATAAAATTTAACATCCCTGTTGGAAAGAAATAAAAGCAAAAGTCCTAATTAAATAAAAGCAAAAGTCCTAATTAAATATCAGTGGCTGCACCTGCAACCACAAGCCCCATCAAGAAATAAAACATTGCCTCCACCCTCACGATCTTTCCTCACTTAGACTTGTTGCTACTCTCTTTCTCCTTCCAGATATTACCACCAGCTTGACCTCCAAGACCGTTTTGACCTCTAAGGTGAACTAACTGATCATTTGGTTTTTTTCTGGTTTTGAAATGTACATAACTGAACACTACAATCTAAACTCTTTTGTGTCTAGCTTATTTTCCTCAAGTTCTTGAGAGAGTCACCCAAGGACTCCTTTCCATCTTGTTGACACTGACTGGGCCAGGTGCAAACTACTCCAGCTAATGGATAAGACACATCGGTTGATTTAAACCAGTTGGGGTCCAGTTTGAATACCGGAGGGGGGTCAACTTTACTCCAAACAAAATGAATAGTGGTGATTCATTTAAAGGAAATTTGAGAAGGTAAATTTCGAAAGATGAAATTTGGGAAATCGTTGCCCCCTGTCAATATGTTTTGTTGGTTTTTTGTTTCATTTCCTTCTTTTGCCCCTTGGAATAGGTCTTTGTGAATGAGTCCACCACTGATCAACACGTGAAAGTTCACTCTGAAGCCCAGTGAAAAGATGAGCGAACTTCTCGTGTACTACTTGTAAGCAAGTCAAGTCCAGATTCATCAAGAATCCGTGTTATACCAGAAGAGTAATGACTTCGATGAGCTTTGATCGAAAACAGCACATCCACCATCTCTGAATTTACTGTTCCTGATGTGTAATGAATGTTTTGTTCAAGAATATAACAGAATTTAACTTTAGTGAGAGGACAACGTAGTTGAGACCTAAGAAAGAAAGAGAAATGAAGGTAGGTAGTGCTAATATCAAAACAATAAATATACTATCTTCTCTTAACCTCTGTCTTTTTTCACCTTTTATTTTGCAATGAATGTCAATTGACAAAAACTTGCCAAATTAATACAGTACAGCCAGTTCCCTTGGACCTTTGACTCAGTTTCCCCCATAACAATATCTCCCATAATTAGAGTACAGTATCAAAGCCAAGGCATTGACATTCATGCAATCCATAAACTATTCAGTTTTCACCAGTTTTATATGCACTTATTTGCGTCAGTGTGTGTGTATGGGTATAGCTGCATGCAATTTTGTCTTGTGTATAAATGTGTGCAACCACCATCATATAATCTCTGTTTTCATATTTTAGAAAATAATTACCACCATTTATTTTGTTACTGTGAAGTTTGGTTGTTAAAGAAAAGGCAAGGTAAATGACTAGAACTTCTCCTTCGTTTACCAATTTTCATTTTTTTATTAAAGATTTTTTTTAGCATTTATTATTATTTTTTTTTTTGAGAGGCAGAGAGAGACAGTATGAGTGGGGAAATGACAGAGACAGAGGGAGACACAGAATCCAAAGAAAGCTCCAGGCTCTGAGCTGTCAGCACAGACCCTGACGTGGGGCTCAAACTCATGAACAGTGAAATCGTGACCTGAGCCGAAGTCGGACGCTCAACCGACTGAGCCACCCAGGGGCCCCAACCAATTTTCGTTTTAATGAGTTGATTTAGTAGGGGGAAATTTTAACATTTATTGAGCACATATCACATGCTTATTCTAGTATTTAATTAAATGTCTTATTAAGTGTATGAGTACACATTTACCAGGACCAGTATATTTAATCCTACTGAAATATTGTGGCCTTCTACTATTTTATTGATGGATAAATTTATTAATACATCAGAAATTCTGTTTTATCCAGTCTTTTCTTCAATGTAAAGATCACACAAGTATACCTAGAAATAGGAAATCATTTAAATTTCTCCCACCTTTGAATATTTTTGTCCTAGAGTTAAAGATTCTGACGTTTTTAAATTTGACTAGCCAGATTCTTACTGGTCATTCAGTTCTACTACTAGAAATTTCCTAAGAGTTGACCAAGATTATTCTTTATAGGGTCTTGCTCTGGCCTTCTCCAAGTAATAGAGATGATCATCTTGTAGCTCCATTAAGCGAGGAAATATTTGCCATTAGTAGAAATGATTATTTTCCAGTTATTATTTAATACATTGTTGTCATTTGATCTCCGATTTGTTACCTAGTATCTGTGAGATTATATTATGGATTTTAGATACTGTATTTATTGTTTTGACAGGTGAGTTATGATTTTACAGTTGCAACTTAACTGACAGTTACAAATCCAGTTACAGATATTGACCAAAGATGTTACACAAGAATGTTTCCCCTTTCTTCCCATGAAGTAAAAGAAATAGATCCGGATGCCTGGGTGGCTCAGTCAGTTAAGTGTCTGACCCTTGATTTCAGCTCAGGTCATGGTCTCTTGGTTCGCGGGATCGAGCCCTGTGTGCAGTTCTGCGTGGCTCTGCGCCGACCGCGTGGAGCCTGTCTGGGATTCTCTTTCTCCTCTCCCTCTGCCCCTCCCCGCTCTCAGAAATAAATAAGTAAACATTTAAAAAATAGATAAACAAGCAACAAAACCAAAGCAGCAACCAACTCTGCATCTGGTTGAGGATGAGTTTACTCAGATTCAAATGAAAGAAACAGAACACTGTTTTGGATATAGTGAAATTTTGGATATAGTGAAAGTTTTGGATATAGTGTTTAGATCTTTCTCTGCATTAGGCACTGCCTAATAGCTGTTTTATAAAGTGAGATGTCTACATGGGAGAAGCAGCATTCAGAATAATGTCCTATCTGGTAACATATATTTTGGATCAAACATCAGCATGCTGTGATTATTAAGGGCAGGGAGGGATTTGTGAAACCAGAATGAAAAAATATATACAATTTGTTGCAAAATTTCTTAATTTCCACCTTTAAAGTACATCTCTCTTATTAATAAGTCCCATCACCGGAGACTTGAGTGTAAGACCTCACGTGAAAGTTGCACGGAGCTTGTCGGCTGCAGCTGTGGCCTGTCAACCCTCATGTGGATGGAAATAGTTTCTCTGTGGTGAGCCTGTTGGGTGGGTCTTGAGGTTGTCTGAATCAACACACCAAAAGGTGACAAGTTGGTTACTTCTAAAGTCTAAAGCTGAAGTATTTTTACAGGCACGGAGCCTCCTTCTTGACCTTTAGACAAAAATATCTGCGTCGTTAAGCCCTATGGTCGGTATCTGTTGATGAAACTTGGTTATAAAAGAAAAGACAGGGGAAGTAAAAGAATCCCCTAAGAATAGTAAGATGTATGAGTACCAGGCAGGGGATGACTCAGATGGGGACCAATCTGTCAGTCTGCAGACCTCGCCTTTTAACTTTTGTAAAAATACCTACGGGTTTTAGATACTACAATGTTGTTTTGATAAGTAAGTTATCATTTTACAGTTGCAATTGAACTGATAGCTACAAATTAACTTATGCACATTGACCAAAGATGTGACACAAGAATGTCCCACAGTTTGTGAGATGAAGACGCCCATCCCCCCACTTCACCCAGCATGGGGTCTGCTTAAGATTCTCTCTCTCCTTCTCTGTCTGCCCCTCCCCTGTTCACTTTCTCTCTCTCTCTCTCAAAACAAAAACAAAAACAAGT
Source organism: Herpailurus yagouaroundi (assembly GCF_014898765.1). Taxonomy (NCBI): domain Eukaryota; kingdom Metazoa; phylum Chordata; class Mammalia; order Carnivora; family Felidae; genus Herpailurus; species Herpailurus yagouaroundi. Next base: position 37,233,408 of record NW_024412407.1, read on the forward strand.
ACATAGTTTAGGTGGCATATAAATTCGGCAAGAAAAGAAAAGAAGAAAGGAAGAAAAGAAAGAAGAAAGGAAGAAAGAAAAATTATGGGGTTGGCACATAAACCGTTACAGAAACTATTAGACTCAGTCTCCAACCTTTCTAACATTCCGGTTTTTCTATTTGTATCATTTTCCTCATTCCTTAATAACACCAATGATTAGGATACCTAACACTTTAGTTTTCCTTCAAATTCGCAAAATTTTCATAATATGTTGCATATAATTTTTGTATTTAATGATTATCTATAAGACAGTTAAATATCTTTTTTCAATTTACTGTATGCCAGACTAGATATTTTGCATAACCTACCGTATTTAACCTTCATAAACCCTGTGTTATTGGTTACATCATTTCTTAAATTACATAGTTGAAAACACAGAGATTATCAAGGGAAATAGGTTCCAGGTTAATTAGCTGAGCTGAGATTCACTAAGCTTTGTGTACCTCAAATAGATCAAAATGTAGAGTCACTGCATAATTGTAAGATGATGTGTATTAGTTTGCTTCGACTGTCCTAGTTATTTTGAATCTTCAATTTTTAGGTACCTAAATAACCACAGATGTATATATATTATATGTTATTATATAATGATAACATATGTTTGTGTATGTGTATAAATAATGTTTAATAATATATTTAATAATATTTATCAAATATAAAGAGATGTAAATACATGCACACACACATACTCGACTATGTACCATTTGTTTTTATGCAGGTAAAACCTAGATTTCAACAGATCATTAAACTAAGTTGTCACCAAAACATTGTATAACCTTTTATAGCTTTTAGCTATATGTTTTGTTTTCTGGTTTCCCTTCTTTCATGCCTTCTATCTTCTCAGAAACATATATATTTATAATATATACATATATATATATATATACACACTAATGTCCATTTGTGAATTTAATGATACTTTCAGATATAAATAATTCACTTGAAGGGAATATTGGTACCAAGGTGGATGGCTGTTTTTAAATCTTTTGTATTTGTTTGAAGTTAGATTTCAGAGGGAAAAAAAAAGATTTTACCCTGCTCCCTCTTTCTACTGTGTGTGTGGTGTGTGTGTGTGTGTGTGTGGTGGGAGAGGTGACAAATATGATACGACCAAAAAGACATAAGTGCAAAGTAAACAGTATAACTTGTCAGTAACAGATATTCACTATATGTGAATATCATGTTTACAATGTCCCAGGCAGACAGAGTGATGTGAATAGATCTTATCTCTAATTTTGAGATCTCTGTCTAATCAGAAGGGTAGAAAATTATAACACAACTTATTAATAACATAAGAAGATGCATCCAGCATGCTAAAAGACAGTAGAGTTTAGGTCTGGTAAGTCTGCTTCATGCCATGAACTAGAAAATATAAATTATGTCTCAGTTGAGAAAAACTTGATCAGTGATAAAGAATTTGATTTTTTCCTGTAACCTTAAGATAATCAAGAATTCTTACATTATATATACTACATTTTACGATTTACTTGCATAATACGAACTTTTCCTGGTTATAAGCACAGTCAGAGAGCTGGAAGTTTAAAAAGAAACAGAAATGGCCTGTATTCTGTTTACTTTCTCCCAAGCCATTTAAATGTGGCTCATGCTCTTAGTCTCTGCAGTGGCTGTCAGGAGAAGAGAGGCCGTGTTCAGTGCTGTTATTCCGTTATGCAAACTGTAAGAATGTAGATCAACACGCTGAGGCACCCAAGAACTGTATGACATCTTAGCTGTTTACTTGATTGTATCTTTAAGATAGAGGTAGGGGGGAGAGCGGTGTGGGAAGACCCCCCCCCACCTCCCTGCACTGAATACTCGCAGGCCTCCACAGTTGAGGTGTAAGTATTCATTAGGCTCCTCTACTCAAATGGTACTTGAGCTGTTACTAGGAAATGTGTGATCCAATCCCAGAAGGGCTTCCTTGTATTTAATGCCTATACCGAGAATGCCTAAAATTCAGTCAAGAATCCTGAACTATTATTTTCATTAGAGAAGTCCAAATAGACTTTTAGTTTGTTCCCCAAACAGATGAGTCTACCTTTAATCAGAAAGATCCAACTGCTGTGCTCAATCTTTCTGACAGGTACCCAACAATTTTCTGATGCGTTACTTGTAACAAAGTATCAGTTACCAAAAACAAAAAAGGAATGATTTGGGGGGAAGGGTGGGCTATGATTGATATGTTTCTTAAGTTTTACATTAAGTTTTACATTAAGCTAAACAGACAAAATATCCTTCTAAGGAGCAAAAAATTGTAGCCACAAGGATGGCAAGGTTTCACTCAAGAGTATTGCCTTTAGGGGCGCCTGGGTGGCGCAGTCGGTTGGGCGTCCGACTTCAGCCAGGTCACGATCTCGCGGTCCGTGAGTTCCAGCCCCGCGTCGGGCTCTGGGCTGATGGCCCAGAGCCTGGAGCCTGTTTCCAATTCTGTGTCTCCCTCTCTCTCTGCCCCTCCCCCGTTCATGCTCTGTCTTTCTCTGTCCCAAAAATAAATTAAAAAACGTTGAAAAAAAATTGAAAAAAGAGTATTGCCTGTAGGTATAGTAAAGAACTGATTAGGACAACCTATCCATACCTGAAATACAAAGAAAGGAAAAGTTACTCACACTTTAACCTCTCCCTGCTTCCCAGACTCAGATAAGTTCACATACTTCTAAAAGAGATCTATCAGGTCCCTCTGGAAAGGCCAGTCTTTGGTCCTTTACCCTAACTCAATGCTCAAGAAGAGCCTAGAAGTCACTATTGTAGCACAAAAAGAAATTTCAGGAAAGATAGGAGAGTGTCTGCATATGAATAAGAACTGAGCCGGCCTCCCATAATTTTAGAGCTGCAATACACTGAAAGCATAGAAAAACACGAGCAAAGAGTGGCTTTTCTGATATGTGTGAATATCAGACGCCATCTTAAAGCACAAAAATGTTCTCAAATTACTGTCCTTATAATTGTATACGGTGTTCATCCATCTTGCTGAGCTGTTCTTGGGAGCCATGCAGTGAAAAGCAGGCAATGTCTTTAGTAGGTGCCCCTTTTATTTTATTTTAACTTTTTAACGTTTAGTTATTTTTGAGAGAGAGAGAGAGAGAGAGACAGAGCGTGAGAGGGGGAAGAGCAGAGAGAGAGGGAGACACAGAATCCGAAGCAGGCTCCAGGCTCGGAACTGTCAGCATAGAGCCTGATGTGGGGCTCAAACCCACAAACTGTCAGATCATGACCTGAGCCGAACTTGGACGCTTAAGCGATGGAGCCACCCAGCTCCACCCAGCACCTACTGGGGCGCCACATTTCAATTTATCCACATCCTGGGAGTGACAACAATGCATTTAGTTCAGGATGCAGTGGCCAGCCTAATTGGAGCCATGGTGGCCCCTTCTCATTGAGGACATGAAAGTCTTCAGTCAAGCAAAGAACACAGGAGTATTCAGTCAGGCACCAACTGAAGTCCTGAAATAAACTTTCAGGATCCCCCTTTGTTCTACTTCTTCCCTTAAGACTTGTATGGTTTGAGAAGGATAAATCTGTCCCCTTGTGGATGTGGTATTTGTTGATTCCTCCAACTATTTCCATAGCTGAGATTTCGAGCAAATTTATTATCTCGAATCTCTACTTTTTTCAGTAGATCCTCTGCTTCATGATTTGTAGCCCCAAGTTATATTCCCATACTTATCTATCATTGGCCATCCCATTCCCGTGAATGCTTACCATTTTTCCCCCAAAGGAAGATGTACCCCACTTCCAAAGTGGGTGCAAAACACTCGTTCCACTTCCGAAAGGCCGTATGTCGGAAACCAGTATTTTCCGTCCCATGTTGGGCACCAATTGTGCAGTAATGAACAGACACCACAAGTGACACAAGATACAACTCAAGGAATAGTAGGATGCACATGGTGGCCCAGACTCTGCTCATCCTATAGAGAGGCGTGCTTGACCCAGTACAACCAAAGCCACTGTAGATAGGGCTACAGGAAAGCAATCGTGATCTCGTTCAGATTCATATGTTTATAAAGAGGTTGAAAATGTCGGGAAGAATTTGACCTAAGCCAGAGTCACAAGATCCTACAGTAGGCTAACACTCAGAGAAATATTAATGCTAAGGGGATAAAAGCCAACAGTAAAAAACAAACAAACAAAACAAAACATCTTTTATCACAGATGCAAAACATATGCATTAAATAACTAAAGAAATGGGACAAAAGGTTCCAATAAAACATTTTGGGTAAACAAATTGGGATTGATTTTGATTATAGATTTCCTCTCACAGATCAAATTATGTCATTTTGAATATTTTTCAGCTCCAAATTTAACCTCCAATATGTAACAAACACTGATTTGGTCCTTAAAAAATTCCTGAAGGACTAAAGCAATAACTAGTTAATGAATTGTTTATAGACTAAAATGTTGGCTCTTGGGATACCCGAGTGCCTCAGTCAGTTGAGCGTCCAACTCTCAATTTCGGCTCAGGGCATGATCTCTCGTTTCCATGAGATCGAGCCCTGCGTCGGGCTCTGCACTGGCAGCGCGAAGCCTGCTTGGGATACTCTCCCTCTCAGTCCCTCCCCACTCTCACTGTCTCTATCTCTCTCAAGAAATAAATAAACTTAAAAAAAAAACTCTATAAATATATTGATTCTTAGGAGAAGGAAACATTAGAATTTTTCATGTTCAGGATCAAAATAAATTAATTAAACGCATTTAGATTCAGGAAGGAACAGTGAGGAAAATGCTAAAGGGCAAGTTAGAAGACAAGAACGTCACAGCTGCACAGCCAACCATGACGTGATGCAACAAGCCGACTCTCTAGGTATCAAATTGCGACACTTCTAGAGGGAGGGTGAAATTGAAATCAGTGCTTTTCATGATAGTACCTTTTAGAGCAGAATGTTATATAAACCAAACCTTAGGTAGAGATGTAAACCAATAAAATGCACCAAACCCAGAAGTATTATTATTCACCCCGCCGGGGGGGGGGGGGTGCTCCCATCTCACTCTCCCCATCTTAGGTTGCTACCTTTAAAAAATTAGAAGCAAGTTATTTAGATGATCAAGCACCCATTCTAACATTCCAAGTCTATACCTTTCTTATTGAGGTATAATGAACGTCCGGTGTTTATGTTAGTTTCAGGTGTACAATATAGTGACTCAATGCTTGTATACATTTCTCAGTGCTCAATACAGTAAGCGTACTCTTAATCCCCTTCACCTGTTTCACCCATCCTCCCCCAGCTTCCCCTCCGACAACCCCTTGTTTGTTCTCTATATTTAAGAGTCTGCTGTTTGAGTTTGTCTCTCTTTTTTTTCTTTATTTGTTTTGTTCCTTCAATTCTACCTGTGAGTGAAATTATTTATTGGTTTTAATACTCACGATGTAGATCTGGGTGAGCTGTATTTCTATTGCCAGATTTTTCTTCATTTTTTTTTCCTGATCCAGACCAATCCAGTAAAAGTAAGACCTTTTTTGACCGAGTTAAATTCTGTAAAAAAATCAGAACCCGTAAGATTATAAGCATCAAGCGTGGAATGGTTTACTATCTTTGCATCTCTGGAACCTAACATCAATGGGCCACAGCAGATGTTCAGTTTTAGTTTTCACATTTTTGACTCATGGCTGAATTGATAATTGATTAATATGTGTGGCAGATTGTTATAATGTGACCTCTAAATTATATCTTCTTGTATCCATTTCCTTGTGTTGTCCCCTTCCATTTTTAATATGAACTGACCTTGTTAGTTGCTTTGACCAATCGAATGTGGTAGACAAGATGTTTCTCAAGGTCTCTAACCAAACTCTTAAGAGGCCCGGATTTTTTTCTCTCTTGTGAAGAACTGCGTTGCCACGTAAAGCAATCTGGGCTATCATGTTGGCAAGCCCACATGGTGAGAGTGGTTATGGAAGATGAACGACCGTGAAGGGAAAGAAGTCTTTGAGAATAAAGACCAAGGAGAGATAGGCCTCAGCTTTGCAGTCATCCTACGTGAAGGGCAAGACATGATTAACGCCATCATGGAGGCTTCCCTCCCTCCTAATAGCAGGTCCATGAATGAGCCCCGCCAACATCATATAAAACATACAGAACAGAGAGAAGGGCAATCCCAGCTGGGACCTGCCCAGTCAACCCACAGGAACATGAGAAACAAAATATGTGTTGCTCTAAGCCATTAAATTTTGGTGTGGTTTTGCACACAGCAATAGATAACAGAAAGAGTATGAGACAAGCAAGAAGGTTCAAAGGCTCTCACAAAGAAAAAAAGAATTTACCTACTTCAAATCTTTGCATTGTTTCATTCCACTGTTTTCTCTAAGAGTTGTATGTTCTTTCATTCCTTCACATATATCATTTCTTTAAGTTTATTTCTTTATTTTTAGAGACGAGGAGAGACAGAGAGAGAGCAAGCGATTTGGGGAGGGACAGGGAGAGAGGGAGAGAGAATCCCAAGCAGGCTCCACACCGTCAGTGCAGAGCCCGATGCAGGACTTGAACCCATGGAACTCGAGATCATGATCTGAGCCGAAATCAAGAGCCAGATGCTTACCCAATGGAGCCACCCAGGTGCCTCTCCTTTGCATATAGCACTCTTACCTATGTTACCTAAACCATTTCAAAGAGCTCTATCACCTTTCATCTAGTCAGGAAACTTGAGTTTTATTTCTATTTTAATTAAAATGTTAATTTTAGTACATCCTTAGTTTTCAGTCAAATCACACATATAAAAATATATTCAAAAAGTAGCCTTATTAAATTGTACGTGAAACCTAGTGAAATGTTGAATTTAAAACAAAGATTATTGAGAAGTCATTATTTGGAATTGCTAACAGATCTGATTCATAAATCACAGGTTTTCTTTAACTTATCTTCATATCTAAAATGTCTTCTTGATTATTAATATCTGTCCCCTTTAGTCCTGTCTTTAGTATTTTCTTTGTCCTGTGTGATGTTTCATTTTCATACGATCACTATCATATACATATTTTCTTCCTTTTGTTTACAATTTTATTCTGTTCTATCTCCCTTTATTTTATTTTTTACAATCCGATAAATTTTCTCTAAATTTCAAGAGCAGATCGACTACTTGTTTGAAACTATATGAAAAATTAATGATTAGAAAAAGCATAGGTTAAAATTGGTTATGTTTAAAATGGCAGCCGTTTTCTAAAAATAACATTTGACATCCATTTTTCTTGGAAATGGAAAAGTAAAAGATGAATTTGGATGATTTTAAATTGTAATTTTTGTTTCTTTCCATCCCCTCCTTTCACTGTTTTCAGACTTCACTAAAATTAAAAGATAATTGAATGACACAAGATAATGTATCACAACAGCTTGCATGGGCAATATGTACAGTGTTTAATAGAAGAATAGAAACACTTATGATAACATGCGAGTTCTGACTAGAGAAACTATAGTTTGAGATAAAAGATTATTCTTCCCACATGATCTGTGTGTCAGTTTATAATTAATGAATCCAAGCTGTTTTTTCTTTCTTCTTAAATGAGATACACTAATTACAGGTAAAATTCTGGATTCAAACTACTCGTTGAATTGGATTGGCCTAAGCCAACACAGCCAATAGAACAGCGTGACTAACACAGATTCACAGGCTTAGCCTTGGAATATGAAAGATCCAGATTCAAAGCTAAGCTCTATCACTTCCTAGCTTGGTGAGTTAAATAAATAGCAACTACTCAGCCAGAATTTCACAATTTCTAAAATTACGATGTTCAACTTACTGGTTTGGGGATGAATAAATAAAATGATGAGTGTAAATTACAACACACAGAATAATTATGCCGAACTACAGAAGATAGATGGTATCTTATGATTACTATTAATAGATGAAAAGGACAAGATAAATGCAGATATCATACAGAATATAAAATAGAAAGACCACTAATTCCTCCGTTCCATTGCAGAATGTGGAGTTCTGTAGATTGCTGTTATCACAAGATTTCTGCCTATCAGATAAAGAGTAGAGGTCTTCCCCCTGCATGCTGGTCATTTCCCTTTCTGCAACCGTCAACGGTCGTCTGGAAAACAAACCATTCTGGAGTCATTCAAAGGGGATGTCATGTTGGATTTATGCTCACTGCTGTGAATACCATTTGTCATAACATATCTTGAAGTTGCAAGAAATACTGACAATAGAGAGGACACTAAACTATATGTAGGAAAAAAAAATAAGCAAGATTCTGAGCTGGTTCAGAGTCAGACGAGGAGGATTCAGAACGGGAGCTAGAGAATGAGAATCAAGGAGAAGGAGGAGGAGGAAAGCACGCTATGTTTTTGTCACTGTAGCTGTTGTCTAGATTTGGAATCAGTCTTTTTTCTGGACACAAGAGAAGTAATAAGGAAACTCAAGGACCAGGATAGGAGCTTAGTATCTCCTACTTTTTTTGATTGAAAAGTGGCCCATTGATGTGGTTTGATTTTTGCTGTTATTAATATTTCCTCTAAATGGATTTAAAATTTGTTAAAATAAATGTTTATTTATAAAATAATAATGTCCATAACAAAAGTATAAATAATGCTTAGAAGTACTAAAAAACTGGGGCGCCTGGGTGGCCCAATCTGTTGGGCGTCCAACTTTGGCTCGGGTCATGATCTCACAGTCCGTGAGTTCAAGCTCCGTGTCGGTCTCTGTGCTGACAGCTCAGAGCCTGGACCTGCTTCGGATTCTGTGTCTCCCTCTCTCTCTGCTACTCTCCTGCTCATGCTATGTCTCAAAAATGAATAAAAACCTTTAAAAAAAGTACTAAAAAACTGAAACAAGCTAGAACAAAAGTATTCTGATAACTTCCTGATAATAACCTTCCTGTGGAGACTCATACGATGTTACAGTTTATTACTGATGATAGTTGGAGTTTGACAATATTCTATCAGTTTTCTATAGCTTTCAGAGTTGTGTAATAACTTGAAGACAGTAAAAGGCATATACATATTTTTAAATATTAAAATTACATTTATTTATGCTCTCATAATTTACCTTTTTTTTTTTTCCTTAAATTTATGTGCAGGATTTATTTTTTTTTCTTTTTTTAAAAAAGTTTTATTTTTTAATATTTTTTATTAATATATGAAATTTATTGTCAAATTGGTTTCCATACAACACCCAGTGCTCATCCCAAAAGGTGCCCTCCTCAATACCCATCACCCACCCTCTCCTCCCTCCCACCCCCCATCAACCCTCAGTTTGCTCTCAGTTCTCAACAGTCTCTTATGCTTTGGCTCTCTCCCACTCTAACCTCTTTTTTTTTTTTTTTTCCTTCCCCTCCCCCATGGGTTCCTGTTAAGTTTCTCAGGATCCACATAAGAGTGAAACCATATGGTATCTGTCTTTCTCTGTAGGGCTTATTTCACTTAGCATCACACTCTCCAGTTCCATCCACGTTGCTACAAAAGGCCATATTTCATTTTTTCTCATTGCCAGGTAGTATTCCATTGTGTATATAAACCACAATTTCTTTATCCATTCATCAGTTGATGGACATTTAGGCTCTTTCCATAATTTGGCTATTGTTGAGAGTGCTGCTATGAACATTGGGGTACAAGTGCCCCTATGCATCAGTACTCCTGTGTCCCTTGGATAAATTCCTAGCAGTGCTATTGCTGGGTCATAGGGTAGGTCTATTTTTAATTTTCTGAGGAACCTCCACACTGCTTTCCAGAGCGGCTGCACCAATTTGCATTCCCACCAACAGTGCAAGAGGGTTCCCGTTTCTCCACATCCTCTCCAGCATCTATAGTCTCCTGATTTGTTCATTTTGGCCACTCTGACTGGCGTGAGGTGATACCTGAGTGTGGTTTTGATTTGTATTTCCCTGATAAGGAGCGACACTGAACATCTTTTCATGTGCCTGTTGGCCATCCGGATGTCTTCTTTAGAGAAGTGTCTATTCATGTTTTCTGCCCATTTCTTCACTGGGTTATTTGCTTTTCGGGTGTGGAGTTTGGTGAGCTCTTTATAGATTTTGGAGACTAGCCCTTTGTCCGATATGTCATTTGCAAATATCTTTTCCCATTCCGTTGGTTGCCTTTTAGTTTTGTTGGTTGTTTCCTTTGCTGTGCAGAAGCTTTTTATCTTCATAAGGTCCCAGTCATTCACTTTTGCTTTTAATTCCCTTGCCTTTGGGGATGTGTCCAGTAAGAGATTGCTACGGCTGAGGTCAGAGAGGTCTTTTCCTGCTTTCTCCTCTAAGGTTTTGATGGTTTCCTGTCTCACATTCAGGTCCTTTATCCATTTTGAGTTTATTTTTGTGAATGGTGTGAGAAAGTGGTCTAGTTTCAACCTTCTGCATGTTGCTGACCAGTTCTCCCAGCACCATTTGTTAAAGAGACTATCTTTTTTCCATTGGATGTTCTTTCCTGCTTTGTCAAAGATGAGTTGGCCATACGTTTGTGGGTCTAGTTCTGGGGTTTCTATTCTATTCCATTGGTCTATGTGTCTGTTTTTGTGCCAATACCATGCTGTCTTGATGATGACAGCTTTGTAGTAGAGGCTAAAGTCTGGGATTGTGATGCCTCCTGCTTTGGTGGTCTTCTTCAAAATTACTTTGGCTATTCGGGGCCTTTTGTGGTTCCATATGAATTTTAGGATTGCTTGTTCTAGTTTCGAGAAGAATGCTGGTGCAATTTTGATTGGGATTGCATTGAATGTGTAGATAGCTTTGGGTAGTATTGACATTTTGACAATATTTATTCTTCCAATCCATGAGCAGGGAATGTCTTTCCATTTCTTTAAATCTTCTTCAATTACCTTCATAAGCTTTCTATAGTTTTCAGCATACAGATCCTTTACATCTTTGGTTAGATTTATTCCTAGGTATTTTATGCTTCTTGGTGCAATTGTGAATGGGATCAGTTTCTTTATTTGTCTTTCTGTTGCTTCATTGTTAGTGTATAAGAATGCAACTGATTTCTGTACATTGATTTTGTATCCTGCAACTTTGCTGAATTCATGGATCAGTTCTAGCAGACTTTTGGTGGAGTCTGTCGGATTTTCCATGTATAATATCATGTCATCTGCAAAAAGCGAAAGCTTGACTTCATCTTTGCCAATTTTGATGCCTTTGATTTCCTTTTGTTGTCTGATTGCTGATGCTAGAACTTCCAGCACTATGTTAAACAACAGCGGTGAGAGTGGGCATCCCTGTCGTGTTCCTGATCTCAGGGAAAAAGCTCTCAGTTTTTCCCCGTTGAGGATGATGTTAGCTGTGGGCTTTTCATAAATGGCTTTTATGATCTTTAAGTATGTTCCTTCTATCCCGACTTTCTCAAGGGTTTTTATTAAGAAAGGGTGCTGGATTTTGTCAAAGGCCTTTTCTGCATCGATTGACAGGATCATATGGTTTTTCTCTTTTTTTTTGTTAATGTGATGTATCACGTTGATTGATTTGCGAATGTTGAACCAGCCCTGCATCCCAGGAATGAATCCCACTTGATCATGGTAAACAATTCTTTTTATGTGCCGTTGAATTCGATTTGCTAGTATCTTATTGAGAATTTTGGCATCCATATTCATCAGGGATATTGGCCTGTAGTTCTCTTTTTTTACTGGGTCTCTGTCTGGTTTAGGAATCAAAGTAATACTGGCTTCATAGAATGAGTCTGGAAGTTTTCCTTCCCTTTCTATTTCTTGGAATAGCTTGAGAAGGATAGGTATTATCTCTGCTTTAAACGTCTGGTAGAACTCCCCTGGGAAGCCATCTGGTCCTGGACTCTTATTTGTTGGGAGATTTTTGATAACCGATTCAATTTCTTCGCTGGTGATGGGTCTGTTCAAGCTTTCTATTTCCTCCTGATTGAGTTTTGGAAGAGTGTGGGTGTTCAGGAATTTGTCCATTTCTTCCAGGTTGTCCAATTTGTTGGCATATAATTTTTCATAGTATTCCCTGATAATTGTTTGTATCTCTGAGGGATTGGTTGTAATCATTCCATTTTCATTCATGATTTTATCTATTTGGGTCATCTCCCGTTTCTTTTTGAGAAGCCTGGCTAGAGGTTTGTCAATTTTGTTTATTTTTTCAAAAAACCAACTCTTGCTTTCGTTGATCTGCTCTACAGTTTTTTTAGATTCTATATTGTTTATTTCTGCTCTGATCTTTATTATTTCTCTTCTTCTGCTGGGTTTAGGCTGCCTTTGCTGTTCTGCTTCTAGTTCCTTCAGGTGTGCTGTTAGATTTTGTATTTGGGATTTTTCTTGTTTCTTGAGATAGGCCTGGATTGCAATGTATTTTCCTCTCAGGACTGCCTTCGCTGCGTCCCAAAGCGTTTGGATTGTTGTATTTTCATTTTCGTTTGTTTCCATATATTTTTTAATTTCTTCTC